>NC_057811.1:224611359-224774008 GCF_018294505.1 Triticum aestivum | reverse complement strand
CCCGCCGTTCCGCCGCCGCCGCCGCGCCGCCTCGCCGGAGTTCGCCGGAGTTGCCGCGTTTTTTTTCGTTCGGTTTTTTAGATAAACCCTAGATCAGTTTTTTTAAATAGATCAGTTCGGTTTTTTTGGTTTAGTTATTTAGCGAATGCCCTTTCGTACGTTCGTTTTAACGAACGATTTTCGTCCGTTAGTCACAGACAGCGAACGTTCGTTCGTTAGCATGTTCGTCAATTTTTCTTTTCGCTCGTTTATTGGAATCAGGCGATTCAAGCGCCTAGATCTTCGTCTCGAAGCCCTCTTTCTGTTTAACCAACTTGAACAAGATTTTGGTACTGTAAAATTTGACTTTAGTCCAGATTAGTAAGCGGACCTTGTTTCTTTCGCAGTTTGAGTTTCGTTGCTCCGTTTGATTTGATTCTTTTTGCAAACCGGAGTTCTTAAGTTGAACTTTCTGGTTAGATCTTCTTATTTGAGATTTCCCCGTGCATCTTTGATTGATTACTTTTGTGTGCCACTGTTTGTTTGCGATAGAATTCTCGAAGTGCGAAGCGTGCTACTACGAGTCACTAGGTTTTGCGGCTCGTCAGCAAGGCAAGTAACACATTGATCATACTCCTTTCATACCCAGTTTTTATGCGTTAGTTCCAATCTTCAAACACTGCATGATTAGGATGTGATTAACTTCTGGGTATCGGGAAGTAGTTGATGAGGTAGAACCTATTACCTGTTTTATTATCAAACCCTGGGAGTTACTTTTACGTTGCTCGTAGACATGGATTGGGTTGAGTGTATCCATGACAGATGTGAGTTGTTAATTAATGGTTCAACATAAGGTGGCAACTTTAATACACATCTGGGTGGATTGCTTGTTTGGGCACCTGGGGATATACCAGTGTTGCCCTAGGAGATCCCGGGGATATACCGTGTGATCCAACTACGGTCCGCCACCCAGGCTCAAAGGGATCGTGAGATTATTCATGCTAGAAACTTCCATGTGCAGCCACAAGCTATTATGGGCTCTAGCATAGTTGAGTATGTTGCATGACCTCTTCCAGTGGTAGGCTAGCAGATGTAGAGGGATGTAGGTTGGTACTGTCTACCCGGGGTTAGAGTTAATGCTTCTGAAAGACTGTGTCTCGGTCATCCGTTTCTCAAACACCATGTAGTGCAAGAAATTCAATGGAGGAGATCGAGTCTTGTGGGGAAAAGTGCGCAAACCTCTGCAGAGTGTACAATCTAATCATGGTTAGCCGTGTCCCCGGTTATGGACATCTTGAGTATCTAGTACTTGGATTATCTTATTGTATCTCATCACTCTAATTTAATTTGTTGGGTTAATGATTACATTAATTGGGATTGAGTTGGAGGAAGCTTCTCAATGATGTTTCAACTACCATGATAGTTAAATAAAATCTATTCCTTTGTTGTAGGAAAAAATTGGCTTTTTCGCAAAAACCTTATAACCATAAAGCCTCCACCAGCCTTATATGCATGTAGTGATAGCATTTATCTGTTCATTGCTCTACTGTGTTACATTGCCAGCATATTCCATGTGCTGACCCGTTTTCGGGCTGCAACGTATTATGTTGCAGACTTTTCAGACGAGGAGTAAGGTTCGCTAGGCCGTTGTTTTGCACTCAGCTATGCCGTTGGAGTTGATGGACTCACTTTATCTTCCAAGCCTTCCGCTGTTTATCGAATTAGATGGCCTTAAGCCATATTTATTGTAATAAGTTCTCTTATGAGACATTCGATGTAATAAGTGTGTGATTGCTACTCTGTTATAAATCCTTCGAGTACTGTGTGTGTCAGTATTACCGATCCAGGGATGACACTGAAGCATAGAGACTTGACCGTTTGAGGTCGGGTCGCTACAAAAGGAGTATTAACCATAGTTACAGAACCTGACTTGAGAACAATTCTTCTTCTGCTTTAAGCATTGAGTTGGGATTCAGAGTACTGGTCCTCGTGCTTTGGGAACTGTAGTTCCCTTACTATCTGCTCGTGTTTGGGTGCTCTGTGGTGGAGATAGTGATGTGTGAACTGGAACTAGGTTATTATCTGCTGGGATTGGGGTTAGAAGGGGTTTAGCTGGTTCTCTGTCCAACTGGGTAGGGGTACAATCTGCGAGAGTCTGGGTTATGTGTGGTGGGGCTGGTTCTTGGGCAAGTACAACCGTGGTTCTATCTGCATCGATTGGTAGCACTATCTTTTTTGAAGACCCTGTTGTTACTCCCTTAGATACTGCCATCACCCTCTCCAATTCAAATGGCTGATAAACAAGAAAAGAAATTGAATGTACAGACATTGTATGATAGACATGTGCAATGGATAGTGGGGAATAAAATGGGCATGAAATAATTCACATTTATGTTGTCTAACCAAACAGGATAGCATGACACAATTTCACATATATGATGGCTAACTAAACATGATAGCATGACACAATTTCACATATATGATGGCTAACTAAAAAGGATGGAAAGACATAGTTCAAAATATGATGACTATGTAAACATGATGACATGATATAACTATATAATGTATTTATTAAATAGGTTGGCATGCCATTCACATACATTCCGCCTATGGGAACATGATAGCATGATATAATTCACGGATAGAATCGCATAATTCAAAATATGATGACTGTAAACACTAAACAGGATGAGATGATATAACTATATGATGTCTTTATTAAATAGGTCGGCATGCCATAAATCAGATAGATGTTGTCTATGTAAACACGATAGCACGATATAATTCAAATATATGATTTATATACTAAGAAAGTAAGCAGATGGCAATCGCATATATGATGTAAAAACTAAGCAATGCAAGACAACATGCATGACATGAGTAATATAACCCTACCAAGTTTGAGCATAGACCTCAGGGGGGAAATAAGACTGGTCATCTATCTCTATATCCTCCTCTGAGGAGCTATCTGTAACCAGCAATATGTTTGCTTCAGCAGGTAGCATCGTCTACTCTGAATACCTTGTTTTCACTCCGGATACTTCCATCACCGCTTCAAATGGCTGATGCACCGGAAGAATAGTTGAATATACAAACATCGTCGACAAATGGAACACGTAATACAAAAAAAAGGATAGCATGATATAATTCACATATATGATGATTGGCTAAACAGCATGGCATTGCATAATTCACATATATAATGCCTTGCAACAAGATAGCATTGCATAATTCACGTATATAATGTCTTGCAACAAGATGGCATTGCATAATTCACATATATGGTAATTAGACACTAAACAGGTGGCATTCACACAAAGCATGTCTAAACTAAGAAAATGACATAGCAATGCAAGACACCATACGCACGATATGAGCAACATAACCCTGCCAAGTTAGAGCATACAACTCGGGGGGGGGGGATAGGACTGGTCATCTGTCTCTGAATCCTCCTCTGAGGAACTATCCATAACTAGTGAGATATGCGCTTCGTCAGATAGCATAGTCTGCTCCGAAGACCTTGTTTTCACTCCAGAATTTTCCATCACCGTGTCAAATGGCTGATGCACACGAAGAGTAGTTGAATGTACAAACATTGTTGACAAATGTAATACGTAATGAAAAAAGGATTACATGATATAATTCACATATAACACGACTGGTTAAGCAGGATGGCATTGAAAAATTCACATATATGATGCCTGGCTAAACAAGATGACGTTCCATAATTCACATATACGATGAAGAAACGAAACAGATGGCATTCACACAAAGCATGTCTAAACTAAGCAGATGACATACTTGATGTATAAAGTAAGTAATGCAAGGCACCATATGCATGATATTACCAACATCAGCATGCCAAGTTAGAGTGAAGACCTCAGGGGGAAAATAGGTGTGGTCTTCTCCTTCTGAACCCCCTTTAGAACAGTTATCTTCCTCTTGATTACAATTCAAAAATGGGTGGAGGGGGGCTGCCTTTGCGCCCACCATGGAGCGATGTCTGCAAGAAATTTTATTGCCATGCAAGGCTCGTCTCTTTTGCTCTACATGTTCAATTCCATTTTGTATAATAACTGACATGCATAGGAATAAAACATAGTGAGATTATGTAAGGAGTGCATGCAGAAATCCAGAGTGATGGTAGCAACCTGTGGATAGACCCAAAACCAATGATAGCAGGCAGATAATGGCTTCAGTTAAAAAATACAGATAATGGCTTGTTTACTGTTTGTTTCCCACCTGACATGAAACTCATAGTAGACACCAGAGATTAACCAGATAGTAGATAGATACTATTGATTGCGGCCCCGATATGTACCCCACAACCATTTAAAAACTCAAGTTTGAGCATTAGTTTGGAGATGACTCAGAGTCTAATCGGTGAACAGGACGATAAAGTAGCATGTAATATTAAGCAACGCATAACATAAGCAGAACCAAAAGAGTGTGACCTCTCTTGCAGACCCGTGTAGTACTCAAGGTCATATGCTCGGTTGATGATGGTAATGAAGTTGTCGTTGCTGCCGGCGGCAGGGAAGAAGATCTAAGGCGGCGAAAGACAGTCTGGAGGCCGGATCCCTAATGTGGTGGACCCTTCTGTCATTGGAGCAGCCGAGCTGGGGTGGACGGCGACGCAGCAGGAGCGGGACAAACCACACAAGGTATTCTTTGACAACTATATATAAGAGAAGTAATTCTGTAAGGGCCCGTTTGTATTAGAGGATTCTAACAACACAGGGATAGGAAATACATAGTAATAGGATAGGAATGCACGTGCAAAATAGAGAATTTAAAAACACATGATTTTTTCCAATCTGGGTGTTTGGTTCACAAGAATTGGAAGATCATAGGATGCAAAGAAGCATGGTGAGATTAAGTCAAATCACAAGAAAATGTACGGTTATAATGCTATTGTGCTACTATCTCTTAGTCTTGTGCTTCATGAATAGGAATTTGAAAAGGAGGACAAGTGGATATTAAAATTCCTACGGTTTTTCTTGCAAGGAGACACTAAAGGAACAAATCCTATAGTTTTCCTTTGCTCCATTCCTTTGAACCAAATGCATGAATAGTAGTACCATAGGAAACTTTCCAATTCCTATGTTTTGCTTCACTTTTCCTTTCAAGCACTGACGATTCTAGTAGGCAGGCTTGAGCAGGGAAAAGCCTACACTCAAAAAATGTTTTTGTGCTACTTCTACTACTTTCGACCCAGGCCACTGCCCTACTAGCTCAACTCCTAGACCCATCTACAAATGCACAACTCAAACATGCAGAGATAAAATAATGATGGCATTCAAGAGAGTCCATCACGGATAGCTAAGTTTCCTGGTACCTCACTGCTTGTCATATAGTAGGAGAAACTAATCGTATTTCACATTACTACATGTGCTACTTGACAATATATATAACATGTAGAGTGAAAAAGCGATGCAACAAGTGTACAACCTCTTTGGTGAAGCCATGTCGATCTCAGCGTGATTGGATTGATCGGTGAGGATGCTCTGGCCGATTTGCCTGTCAGAGGAGGGGAAGAAGATCTTAGGCGTCTGGAGATGGAGCCCGGGGTACTGCTCCGCTTTCATGGAGGGTTTTGTCATTGGAGTAGCTCCGGTGACTTTGTACGACGGCGAGGCTGAAGCAGGGCAAGAGAGACAACGTTACCTGAGTGAAATTCTAATAGCATCTGCAATAGATGACATAAAATACATAACCACAAAGTGCTAGATGTAAAATACATCAGCCGCTCATCTCTAAACTTAACTGTCGAAACTGAATTTAACTATCAAAATGAATTTTGTTGTCGAATCTCTGCTCGTGTAGCAGCATCTCGAGTAGCAGCTGTAGGGGCTCGAGGGAGAGCAGGATCTACTGCTCGTGCAGCAGTAGCACGCGCAAGAGTAGAGTAGCTGCGCAAGCAAGAACAAGAGCAAGAGCAGCAACGCAAGCAAGAGCAAGAGCGAGAGCAGCAGCGCGAGCAAGAGCAGACCAAGCAGGGGACCGAGAGCAAGAGCAGAGCATCAGCGCGAGCGAGAGCCAAAGCAGCAGCAGCTCCTACTGATGTGGACGTCGCCGCCGATGGAGCGATGCCGTTGAGGAAGTGGTTGGCGACCCCGCCGTGGTTGGAGCCGCGCCATGTTGGCTCGGGATCGAGCGCCAGCAGCATCGTAAGATCGAATCAAGAAGAAAATGCGGCGATTAGTGTAGAACCTCTTTGGTGGCACCGATTAGGCCTCAGTTTCATCCGAGGTATCGGTGATCATGCTGCTCTTCCGGTGGTGCACGTGAAGACGGTGGTGTGGGAATGGAGGTGGCGCGAAAGACGAGGGGAATGTCGGGGCTGCTCCTTGGAGGTGGAGGACGGGGTGGCTGAACCGGCGGGACGACGAGATCGACGACGGATCCTCATACGGTGCGGTGGATGAGGGACGTCGAGGTGTTGCTGTGGACGATGTCGTCGGGGAAGAGGCTCCGATTGGGTGGCGGACGGAGGAGGGTGTGGGGCTTCGCGGGTTTTCGCGGCCTCAGTGTATGAATGGGTGGGTGGATGGGATGGGAGTGGGAAACCATGGCTTAGGGACGCGCTTGTCCGAAATGTGGGGTAAGTTACGAAAGTACCCCCACCGATTTGAGCTAGGCGGTTCTTTTGGTTCAGGGGTATCATGGGCATTTCGCGTGTCGGGATTTCGCAGGAGGTGGGAGTTTTCGCGCGTGTTGTAATTTTGGGATAGCAAGGCGCAGGTTGAGATGGAGGGAGTTTTCGGAGCAAAATGAGACAAAGATATATCTTAAATATTTCGGGGTAACAAGGCGCGGGTTGAAATTTCTAGACAAGCCTAACATGTAGTGTACCAAATCAATTCGCACTTCCCTCGACGAAAAAACAAAATGAAATCAATTCACACCACACAAGAGAGTCTAGTACCGTGTACTGTACCAAATCAATTCGCACTACAAATGCCATTCAAAACTTTGAATTCATGTTATGTTCAATTAAAATATTTTGCTACCTGTATAATGCATGCAACCTGCTACTCAAATGAACGTTTTAGTACATTCCAAACGTATATACTACCGCTTCAATATGAACTAAATTTGAATTCGTTTCTATATTTGAATAAGATCTACAATCATGATTGTTGTCAAGTTAAACCATTTGAATTCGTTTCTCTATTTTAATAAGATCTACAATCATCATTATCAGATATGAACTATGTGTACTATAAACTCGAACTCGATTTTTTGAATCCACTTTATGTTGATTTCAAATCACAGTACATTTCAAGCTCTAGCTAGATCTTCATAATCTAAACCATGCCTCATATGTATAATGTGTTTATCACATAATGTATGGTGCCCTGCCCCCTACGCCTACAAGTATTTAGATGTGAGTTGCAAACACCACACATTATCACAAATTCAAATAAAATGTGAGATTGTTCGATAGATAGTATGGTTTAGATTGTTCGATATTTAGTTGTGAGCTGCAAACACCACACATTATCATAAATTCAAATAAAATGTGAGATTGTTCGATGTATAGTATGGTTTAGATTATTCGATATTTAGCTGTGACTTGCAAACGCCACGCATTACACATTATGGTATAACATGTCCAAAACCACACCACGCGTATCACCGCTATATTCATGCATGCATATGTTTATAACACTATGATCTCCTATTCAAATATATGAATCCACTTTTATATCGAATTATGATCTTTGTTAGTGTCTTACACCCACACAATCCTCTAACCTTTGTAGTTAGCACTAACTTTTTCTCGTGCATTCACACGCCCTCCCCCTCCCTCAACATTCTATCCATCGCGCAGATTCATTTTTTTCTTTAGGTCGTTCTCCCGCGGTCTCCACAACTCCTTTCCGACACACACGTGTAAACTCTTGCCCCTCTTTCCATTGATCTCACAATCGCACACTCCTCCCCCTATCTAGCTAGTAGGCCTCTGACACCACCACCTAGCTCCATTCTCTCTATCTATCCATCTTGTTGGGCCTTATTTGCCTCTAACAAATGCATGTACACCGACCAATCTCCCGCTATACATATAGCTAGCTAGGTCATTATAACTCATTTTCCCCACGCACCGATCGATATACCTCATTAGTAATGTCTCTCCCTTCCTTCGACACACAACAATTGATCTGCCGATCTAGTTAGGCCTGATTACCAAACACATGGTCCCCCTTCATCATCCATGCATGCCTCCCGACACATCTATCACGCACACGCACGCACAGAAACACATCCCCACTCTTATTTATAATATTGCAGTTCTACCCTCAGTTTGTCTAGTAGGCCTCTCCCACCATCTTCGAGAAGCAACTCGACCACCCATGCAGCACTCTACCCCTCTCCCTCTCTCTCTCCTCTTTCTCTCTCTCTCTCTCTCTCTCTCTGTCCCAACCTATTTCCCGCCCTTCACTTATGTATGGATGTCTCTCCCTCAAGACATAGCTGGGTCTCTCCTTTTCAACACATATATGAGTCAATCTATCTCTCTAGTTAGGTCTCTGCCTCCCCCCTTACCCCCCCACACACCGATACATCGAGCGCTCTAGCCATGTCTCCCCGCCACACACAAACTTGCCCTATGCCCTCTAAAGTTCCGGTAGGTCAGTCGCCCTATATCTTTGACTAGCACACACACAATTTCGATGGCTCTCTTCATCGATCTCGCACCCACCCACTTGATCCTCTCTTCGATTCTATCGATATCTACGACCCCTCACTCTCTTCTCGTGGATCGCCCCCTCTATATATGATATAGATATGCCTCTATTTCACACACATTGCATGTGTCAAATTTTTGTTTGAGATATCATCGACACATATTCCCACAAATATATTCACGAAATCACCCCCCGCCCCAACAAAAAAGCACTCACGGACGCACACGCCATCTGTCTAGGTTTGTATGTCTCTCTCACACACCCAGATACGGGGGGGGGGGACGTGTACGAAGAAAAGAGGTGCACGCACGGCGCACTTAATCTCGTATCTTTCCCAACCACACCCGCGCGGGTACACGGTGGAGCTCATTTCTATACGAAAAGGCATCCCACATGGTAATTTGACACGTGTACTGGTTGTCCACTTGATGGAGAATCGTGTACCACGGGTGAACAAACAAATTGCGACTTGGATTGTTATGTTAAAAAAGAGGCAAACCATGTGGGGCCTACCTTAGAGGCAAGGCTCTATACACTGGAGATGCTCTGTACGTATTACTTTTGATGTGTCCCGTCAACTCACAGAACGAGGATAAGCTTGCTTAGTACGCCGTCTCCCCCGCCCACGGGCACGGTGGCTCGCAAAGTCGCAAGACGAGGAGAAGCTTGCTTACTAAGCCTACGCACACTCCCTCGCCCACGCGCGCGGTGGCTCGTTGGACAAGCAGAAAATTTTACTACTCCCTCCGTTACTCCTCGTCCCTACCTTTGTTAGAGAGATTATCATATTGTTTGAAATATATGTCTTTTGTAGATTTCAATATGAACTACTAGTACATACTCCAAACACTACTGTATATAGACGTATTTTAGAGTGTAGATTCACTCATTTTGCTCCGTATGTAGTCCATATTGAAACGGACGGACTAGTACGCACTCTCCCTCAGCCATCGCCCCTCGACCCTCGCTCGACCCTCGCCCATGTGGTGGACGTGCAGAAATTCATTCGGTCTCAGATAGCCAGAACGATATACTGTAGTACCATTATTGCTCGACTTCCCAAAGAGGCAAAGGGCCAGGCGCAAGGTTAATATTTTTGAGATGCCAAGCGCAAGGTTTATAGGAGAACTTGTAGTGGTAGTACTAGTAGTACGTACCAGTGGTACGTACTGTATGAGGAAGAATGCAACAAGATGTATGTTTTGCATGATAGTCTCTTCTTACAGGACGTGCTAGACCTAGTGGACCTCATTGTTGCAATGGTAGTACTATCATAGATGGCACGATTCAGAGTGGTGGGCAGCAGGCATAATTCGGAGCTGCTTAGCCTTAAATCCCATGAAGAAGTCCCATCGAAAGGAATAGCCATCCTCTACACGTGCTCCTATGTAACATGAGTAAATAAGACAAAAAGAGAAGGAGACAAAGTAAAAAACACCAGCCTTAGAGCCAGCCCTATTGTATTAGTGAATGATATTTCTACGTCGTGATTGACATGGCTATATTATTAACCATGATGTAGACGTAGAAGCGGATTTTTATTTATTTGCAGAGGTAGCAGCGGATGGATATTCAACGAGGAGTGAAATGATGGCTGCTTCCTTGGTCAAACATAGAGAAAGGTGGGCCTCGTGATTTGATGACATATTAGTCATTATTACTGCCTATACTCTTTGCCCATATAATAACCGCGTGGTAGAGTAGTGGGCTATACTTTTAATAACCATGCTCGAAAAGAAGAGGTGCATGCACCCACGCACGTAGTACTATTAGCACTCTTTGCGTCTTCCCCAACCACACACGTGACACGTTGGAACTCATTTTTGTATGATTATGCAGCCCACGTGATAATTTGACATGTCTACTAGTAGTAATTACTCACTTATAAATAACTGAGGGTCGGGAACCATGCATGAAAGGTGCCGCGCCATTTATAAATAAAGTTTCCTTCTTCAGTGGCACGTACGCAATATAAATAGGTTCATTGGAGAGAAAAAGAAACCGCTCCACTATATACATAGCCAGGACGAGCCTACACGGTTGCTTGCTGGGGTTGCTCTCTTCACACACTCTCGCACAAAACGAGTGTGGCCACATCTCTAACATCCGGGCGGATCACGTCCGCCGGGGGAAGGGGTGGATGCTTTGTGTAGATGCGGTCACGTCATCAACGGCGAAAACCCACTGTCGGCATGTCCCGAACAGGGGTCCCTGCTGTTCTCTCTCACAAAGCCGGTGCGGTTGACTTCGTCCCTTGCTCACTGCCACGACGTGGGCAGTTGCCGCCTCCTGCCGCCCTCCGCTAGGTTGAGCCTCGTCCCGACATCCCTTAGGTACAACTTCCTTAACAGCCGGCTTGCACCACTGCCCTAGCTGCCCACATTGCTCCATGTGGATATTTCTCTACTTCTTTGCTCCGCGCGTACCTCTACTGGATTCTACTGTTTTTGTGATGAGTTTATGTCTCATCAACTAGTCCGATTAATCTTATTCAAATCACGCTTCGTCAATTTCTTTGCCACGGGGATGCTCATCTCGATTTTAGTGAAACTGCACAAAATGATCCGATGGTCAAAGGGTTGAAAACTTCAGAAGGTTCAACGTCACCAGTAAATTAAAGCCTGGTTAGGGTTTAGGGTTCAAGGGCTAGGGACTGCATGGATCGTTTTTTTCTTTAGTTGTCTCTGTTCCAAAATAAGTGTCAACTTTAGTAGTAGTACAACTTTGTACTAAAGTTTGCATAAAGTTGAGACACTTATTTTGGAAAGGAGGGAGTACATATTGGCTATGATTTGTCAATCATTGAGATGCCATAGCATGCATGTTAGTCTCATTTGTATTTGATGAAATGTTGCAACGGGGCAACCTTGGACGCAAGATACATGAAACAGAAGCTAGAAGCTTCATAGCATTGTACAAATTTATCTCGTTGAGAAATTACAGTACGTACTATACTACTATGTAAAGAGTTAGGTGTCGCACGGTGTCCACAAAATATGTTGATAGTGTGAGGTGGGCCATGTAATCACTGAGCTTGCGTGTTTTCACTGCTTTCGCACTCCTCCGCTTTAAGAATGGAAAAAATTGTAATCTACCTCCTTTCACCGAAACGTGGGACATCCTGCAGTCGTACCACCTCAGTAATAATGACCAATGAGTCGTCAAATCACATAGACCCAGCAGTAAGTTGGACGGACGAAGCAACCATCACTCTTGAATCGGTCAGGAGCGGGCGTGGCAGCTGTCCCGACCGGACGCTCGGAAACGAGAGGATGCACCGACTCTCGTGGCTAAATCGTAAACTACACACCATCTCTCTGTAGGAGTAGGTCGATGTCTCGCTCTCTCTAACACACACACGCTGTTAAAACACACACACACACACACACAGACGCACACACACAGGTTTATAGAATAGGAATATCGTGCGAGTGGGAAGCCACATGAAGTGAGATAAATGGAGTACGTACAAGAAGAGAAGTGGTGACGAATATTCCATGGAACCTAGACTGAGGAGTAGTACTCCCTCCGCCTAGGTGTTTAGTCATCTTACGAAAAATCAGATATTCCCAAAATGTTTAGGCGTCATCCGTTAACTTCGCATCTCAATCCCCTCCTAGCCTCGTTTCTAGCGAGCATTGTTACTTACTCCGCCTTGTTATCTCCCTCGGAAACCCAATGCATGGAGCGCAACTACGCATTGATCAGTCAAGGAATAAAAGTCGGCTTGCATGCGAGTTAATACGTGGTCTTGCATGGTAGCTAAAACAGCATCTCTAAATTGTTGTGATTAATTGTTGCGTTTAGAGACAGAAATCAGGGCTTTGATTGGAGGAAGGACCGGTCAAGTTTCTCCTTCTCCTCCAATCTTCTTGCACCTTGGTCCCACTGCACCTTCTAACGTGACTTACACCTAGACGGAGGGAGTAGTACGAGATACGGTGGCACACTGACTTAGGTCGAATACAAGTGCCCAAAATTATTGGAAGAGAGCAAAGTGTACAAACTAAATAATTAAAATTGAATTTCTCGTTTTTTTCAAAATGGAAGAAAAAGATTTGCCTCGTCCACTAAATAAGAGGAGAATAGAGTTTCACAGTTTGCAAGTGATCCCACAAATAAATAGCATGGCAATTACTCTCAATATGCCCTAGTTTCTTAGCATCCGCTGTAACCCTTAGTACATACGGGGGCACACTGACTTAGGCCGAATACAAGTGCCCAAAATATTTAAAATTGGAGGATGTGCAACCCACCTTTCCGATATTTTGACCGTGTGTGGTTTAGTTGTTGTTCACTTCGGAGGGTCGTGTACCACACGTGAACATTAGTAAGCGCGACCGGGAGGCGTGTAGAGTTAATTGCGAGTTGACTCCTTCGAGCGTTAAATTTTCTTCACGTATTAGCATTGCCCCTATTATTTTTCTTTACTACATTAAATAAAGATTTCCTTTTTGTGCACAATTTAAAATGATTTTTATGGAGAGAAAAAGAAAACCACTCCATCTATATACGCTGCAGCCTCGGCGCTTGTT
The DNA here is from genome assembly GCF_018294505.1 of Triticum aestivum. Classification (NCBI taxonomy): domain Eukaryota; kingdom Viridiplantae; phylum Streptophyta; class Magnoliopsida; order Poales; family Poaceae; genus Triticum; species Triticum aestivum. The sequence continues at coordinate 224,760,798 of NC_057811.1, read as the reverse complement.
TTCTAGGGTTTGCTCTCTTCACACTCTCTCTCCACTATATAAAAACATGCTAGATCCTCAGCGCTTGTAGTCACTCTCTTCACACTCTCTCACCCTCTCCAGATCTAATCAAGACTTCATTGGCCTCTCTCTCTCTCCTCCCTCACTGCTGGTCAAAGAGCCGGTCGGATCCGTCCGTCGGGAAAGGAAGGAGGCTTAACGTTGTCGCCGTCGGCGAGGGAGGGAACCCACTACCGGCGCAGCTGTTCTCTTTCACCCAGTGGCGGCGTAGGAGGGCCTCCGACCCCTTCTTCCTCGCTGCCATACATTGTGTGGGTAGATCGGCCTCCGGCTGCCCACTAAGCCACACCCCGAGAACCTTAAGGTATAATTTACTTATTCCACATGCATTGCTCTAGCTGCATGTGGGCGTTTTCCGCTTCTGCTCTCGAATCTAGGTGTTGGATCAAACAGGAAAGTAGTGGGGAAAGTTGTATAGGATGAATCTAGGACGTGGTTCAAATAGGAAAGGAAGGGGAAAGTAGTATAGACTGGCTATCCAGCACCTACGTTGGTCGAGAAGGGAAAACAATGACAAACGCAGTATGCACATCTATAACGAACTGATCTTTCTATTTTGGGGGACAAGGCTGTAGAGTTTGAGCAGGAGTAGATTTTTTGCCCTCACATCGAGAAAGGTGTCGAAAGATAACAAAACTAGGACCAACACAAATACGATCCTTGGTTCTTTGTTCTTTGTTGCAACAGACTGTGCATCACCCCTTTATACATCGGTAGATGCACATGGTGCTGTTGCGTCCAATGTCCCGTACAACTCTTTAGCTGTTGTTAATCTAAGGCCCTATTTGGTTAAAAAGTCCTAGGTATTTTTTTAGTCCCAACTAAAAAGTCCCTAGTCCCTACCTGTTTGGTTCCAGGGACTAAACATGGACTAGAGGTTATTAAATGACATGCTAAGAGACCATGTTACCCCTAGTAATGAACTAATAGAGATAAGGTGCGATGCGGGTCAGGGGCAACTGTTGGAAAAGGTCCCAAAAAGACTCTCCCTTAGGGTCTTCTTTCTTTAGTCCCAAATGCCCACTTTTAGTCCCTAAAAGTCCCTCCTGTTTGGTTTAGATGTGACTAAAAGGGACTTTATTTAGTCCCTACACCAAAAAGTCCATGTAAACAAACACCCTTTAATAATGCCACTAGAAAATTGAAGCAATGCCACAGTTAAAAGCAAATTACATGTTTAACAAATTTTATTGTTATTTTAATCTCTCTGTTAATATGAATCAATGCCACTGTTTGAGAAATGCTACTGTCTTGCTTTCTTTCTCATTTAGATAAGTTAGATGCTTCTTTTTGTGGGCTTCTGTGTCATCCACCATTATTGACCAGTAGTTGTTTCCTTTGCACCTCTGTGTAAACTGGGTTATCTACTTCACCTCGTTGCTATTGCGACCTTTTGTTGCACTACACAAAACACTTTTGTTTTAAGAGTGTTTTGTGCAGTTCAATCAAAATGACACACCGACAATGTTGCTTGATTGCTTGATCTTAGTGGAACTGCACAAGAGGATATCTGACTTCCTATCCGTGTTGGCAAATTTGTTTCAGATCTTCTTCTTGTGAGTTGTTGGAATTCCGCGCCATGAGAGGTCAGTACTACCCTTCTTTCACATGATTGTGCAGTGTGCTTTCATATGTTGTGCTTCTTATACGGTAATGTTGCTTGATTTTAGTGAACTGCACAAATGGAGACAAGATTTCCAATCTGTATGTGCACCATAATATCCCATTGAGGTAAGATAATGATATTTCACAACTGTTGGCCTGTATTTTGCCACTGTCATCAGAAAATTAATGTCGTTATTTAGTGTTATACTTGTGCTCCCTAATTGACATGCCAAATCATACATTGAAGGCGAAGCTTGTCTGTTATTGAACCAAGTGATGAAGGGGAACAACAAGCGGAAGAAAAACAAAAATCAACTCCCGGTGCTATAATGAAGCACTGGAACTGTGATGACACAAGTAATGATATAGTTTTGCATCTTAATTTATTGCTATGGCTGGAACGAGAAATGGTTTTGTCACTGATTTGATGCCACTCTTATTGTAATATATAATTATCTCTACTTGTGCAAACAGGGATCTTCTTTGAAGATAACATATATTTTAGTGGAACTGCACAAGAAGATGTTGAAAACATTAAACTAATCGAGGAGTATATAGTAAGCATGGCAACCACAGTAGATAACAACTGATGGTTCCGAAGAAGTGCTTCATCTGTATGCTCTACACAATAAGCCTCCTGACAAAGGTTGGTACTGGCCCACGGATTTCATCCATATGACTGAGCTTTGTCATCTCTATTGGTGTTGTGCTACTGTTTAGATACTGTTATGAGAAAGTGGAATTTGTCCTGGAGAAGTGCTTCATCTGTGTTGCTTTAATGATTTCCTTTCCTTTTTTTCGAGCAAACAGGGATGCAGCATTTAGTTGTTCTCTTGCCTTTTCACAACAGGATCATCCTTTTCATATCAGAAGGAAGCATTTGAAGGATCATTACATTACTGCCCACAAGAACGAACTAACTTCAGCTCAGAAGGACTCACGGATCTTCATCTTTGTTGTTGTGATGGCCAATACAATGTTGTTTTAGGATTCTTTCCGGGGAGTTCCATTTTTTAAATGTGTGCTATGCATGGATCATGTAGGTCGCCAGTTTAAACTGTCAATTCATAGTACCGTTTGATTTATACTAATCACTTTTTTGTATTTATGCAAACAGGGGTGCTCAGCTTGATTTCAATGGGAATCATTCATTTCCACCACAAGAAAGGAGGTGCCGATATGTTCAAGGCATTGCAACATATAAAAGGTGAAATCATACAAGCTACGCACGAATTTGGTTGATTTTGGTGGAATGCACAAAAGGAACAGATGGTTTATTTAGCACGAGGTGCCATGTCAATGTTCGAACTGATGGCAAACCCTGCCCATTGCACAATCGTAGGCATTTGATATTTTGGAACGGGAAAACCTTGTCAAAGTTTGCTCATTGATGTACACAAACAACACACATTTGACATTTTGGAATGTGACAACCTTGTCAAATTTTTCTCATTGATGTTAGCAAGAAGACATGCGTTTGATATCTTCGAATGGGATGCCCTTTGCTGTCAGCAGCATCGATCGATTTTTCTTTATTCTTTAGTTGTGAAGTAAATATTGGCTCTGACATGTGAATCACTGACATGCATAATCATCGATTGTTTTGAATGTTCTCTATGAATTGCCAGGCCTGGGTGTCTGATTGCAATGTACAAGAATGCTAAAAAGCTGCTCAAACTTTTTTTACTCCCTCTGTTCCTTTTTACTTTGCATATTAGTTTTCTTTCCAGTCAGTTAATTTTACATTCTGAATGTTGATACTTTTTTCTATAATATTGGTCAAAGTAGAGATACTTTGACTTCAGACAAAACTTATATGCAGACTAAAAAGGACGGGAGGGAGTACGTGTGAAACTGCTGCAAACGAGGTGATCACCCTGGGAATAATGCTAGTACGTATTGTTTTGCATGTTCATCCAATGCCAGTGATACAAGAATTCGAACTAATCGAACTAAATTCATTCATACACGGCCGTACTTCATATAAACATGCCGGATTTCATTACATTTCATACATTCTTCAACTAAAAAGGGGTGCGCTGGAGGTATAATTAATTAACCGAAGCTACCCACCTATGTCTGGCTCAGGCGAACAGAAGCTTTAGTGACTTAACTGCAGTTGCAGGTGGGTCACTGACATGTGGGCCAGATGCCTGTTGGGCCCACATGTCAGTGGCCCAACTACACTGCAGTTATGTCACTAAAGCAGCGTCCATCTCCAGCAGAGCTCTCCAACTCCACATCACCGCCAAGAAGCTAATCGGCCGTCAATGGTCAACCCGCCAAGCTTGGCTTCAACCGGAGGGTAGTAGCAGTGGCCTTACTTGGACCCGAGCGGCAACGACCTACCGTGTTATACTCTTCCTCGTTTTCTGCGTGGCACGGTGATGCGGAGCATCCTACCACCATCCCCAGGGATCTACCTTCGTCTCCCAAGACACGACGTGGACCAATGACACGAGCTCGTGCAAGGGATATTGAGAACGAGGTTAACTCTCTCCTTGTTGAGCTCCCCTTGACCCACTTGACATGTGGCTACTACCTCAAATGAAGATGCTTTGTGTGCTTAGGTACCAAGGAAGCAACCAAGGAGAATTTATGGTGCAAGATGGACATCAAGAGCATGAAGAGAATCTGCCCAGTCCAGAAATCCCGGTACAACCGCTCGACTACCGCCCAACTACCGGTCCAGCTTCTGTGATCAAGCGGTGCAAGGCCGGTACAGCACCGGTTTATCCCCGTAACAGCCATAGGACCGGTACAACTGCTTCAAACACTAGTACAACTGCTAAGCACCTCCGGAAACACCTCCAGGAACTAGTACAAGAGCTCCAAGCGGTACAACCACCCACATGACCGGTACTACCGCCCTGCCTGTGCATAGTGAAAGGGGTTTCGCCCCATGTATCCCCAACTTACCCCTTGGACTATAAATACTCATCCCATAGCTCCATATTAGGGTTAGCAAAGTAGTAGCTCATTTCAGATAGAGCTTTGCTCTCCACTTGATCCCTTCTCCATCGGAGTTCACAACCTCTACGGAGAAGATCCCCCAAGTGGATTCAAGACCCCCCACGGGAAGACCCCTCAAGACCTCCTCACGGAGAAGAACTTGCTACTTGTATCGTCCTTTGTTGACCGTGGAACATGTATCTCTTTGTGTTTCGAGGATCTAGCACATGCGTAATCGAATCTTGTTGGTTTGAGTGAATCCTCTCATGTTTCCCCTCGTGTTCTTCGTGGGATCCCTTCCATTTCGTGAAATATCGGGCATCTAGGGTTCTACCCTACATCATCTTGGTACCATGAGGCACGTTGATCACGAATTTGGAGTCTCCCCTACCGTTTTCTAGCCTTCTTTTGCTTGTTTTCGTCCTAAATTCAAAAATCCCCACCAAAAATAGCCCCAATTTTTTTGTCATTTGTTGGTGTGATGAAGTTTTGTTGGATTTGATCCGTGGATTTCGTGTGTAGCAGGTAGATCTAGCTTCCCCATAAGTTTCCTCACCTTACATCCACGAAATCTCCGCAATTTTCCCCGAAAATCATCCATTTCTGCCTCAAATCCATCCCGATCCAGATATGAGAATATTTTCCCGACAAAAGCGGTACAACCGGCCACCAAGGCGGTACAACCGCTTCCCCACACCTGATACTTCTGCCAGCCAAAAACTGGAACCCCAAGACGCTCCAGGAGCGGTACAACCGCCCTAGCAAGCGGTACCACCGCCCCTCCCAGATTCAGCCTCGACTGATTGACAGTTTTGACCATAACTAATTCATCCGGACTTGGAATTCGACGTTCTTTAGCTTGTTTTGAAGCTATTGACACCGCCCATCCATATAGATAGGTTCCAACATCATTTGACTCCATAAAAGTTTTAGAACTTTGGCATCTTTGCCTAGGGCCTTCACCACATCATCCGCTATACCACCATCAACTTCCGCAACTTACCCATTTTGTTTACCATAGCATTTGTGGTTGTTTGAGTTGCGATTTGAGTCTCCTAAGGTGTTTCAGCTACTTAGGGATGGTTGCTTCTTCATGAACCACCACCACCACTTCTGCATTGCCAACTTTGAAACCACCACCGCATCATGCTATCACCACTTGACTTTGGTTTTGAGAACTTGAGTCATGGTTCATCGTTTCCTAGGGTGTTTCGGCTAACTAGGAGCGGTTCAACATTGACATCACCGCCGCTCATCTTCAACACGGACTCGTCATCGACACCGACCACTTCACCGTCATCCGTCCTTGCTTACAAACGAGTAACCCTCGATGGTAACTTCGACGACACCTTTGTGTACTCCTTGCAATTGCATTGATAACCCCATAGACCATTTTGCGTACCTTGCCTATCGAGACTGGCGATTTGAGTATTGCCGGCAACATTACTTGTGCACATTAGTGATCATAGCTCCCTTTGCATACATACAATATCATCTTGGTACATATCTTTGTATCATCTCTTGTGTCACAAGGTTGTCATAGCATATACACAATTCCTATCTTGGTTCGTGAAGTTTTGCATGAGAAAGAGCTCACAAGTGAAAGAGCCAAACAAGCTTTTAAGCTAAAGGAAAAGACAAGCAAAGAGCTTATAAGCAAGAACCATAGCATCATACTACATTAAGATTGTCATACTCGATCATCTTGGATCAGATCATCGGAACACCATACAAATAGCAAACTAGGGATAGAAGTCGTTGCATTTTTTTCTTTATAGGTTGTGCACAAGTTTCATATCTGCCTATTGTGCAATCGTGCTAGCATCTCTCTAGAGTTGTGCAAACAGAGCATTTTCTGTGGATTCCACATTTTGAGCTCATTTCTTGTTTGCACAACCCCATTTATCTATTTGCGTGTGTGTTTCCATGTACCTACATTTTGCTATCGGTCTACTTGTTGCATTTGCAAATTTGCGAATCTTTTCCAACATTATTGAGTTTCACTAACAATTGCATAAATCTTTCCCAGGGGGGGAGATGATGTGGAGCATCCTACGACCATCCCCATGGACCTACCTTCGTATCCCAAGACACCACGTGGACCGATGACACAAGCTCGTGCAAGGGCTATCGAGAACGAGGTTAACTCTCTCCTTGTTGAACTCCCCTTTGACCCACTTGAGATATGGCTACTACCTCAAACGGAGATGCTTTGTGTGCTTAGGTACCAAGGAAGCAACCGAGGAGAAGTTATGGCGCAAGATGGACATCCAGAGCATGAAGAGAATCTGCCCAGTCCAGAAATCCCGGTACAACCGCTCAACTAGCGCCCAACTACCGGTCCAGCTTCTATGATCGAGCGGTGCAAGGCCGGTACAACACTGGTTTATCCCCTTAACAGCCATAAGACCGGTACAACCACTCCAAACACCAGTACAACCGCCAAGCACCTCCGGAAACACCTCCAGGAACCAGTACAAGAGCTCCAAGCGGTATAACCGCCCCCATGACCGGTACTACCGCCCTGCCTTAGCGCAGTGAAAGGGGTTTCGCCCCATGTATCCCCAACTTACCCCTTGGACTATAAATACTCGTCCCCTAGCTCCGTATTAGGGTTAGCAAAGTAGTAGCTCATTTGAGATAGAGCTTTGCTCTCCACTTGATCCCTTCTCCATCGGAGTTCACGACCTCTACGGAGAAGATCCCCAAAGTGGATTCAAGACCCGTCACAGGAAGACCCCTCAAGACCTCCTCACGGAGAAGAACTTGCTACTTGTATCATCCTTTGTTGATCATGGATCGTGTATCTCTTTGTTTTTCGAGGATCTAGCACATGTGTAATCGAATCTTGTTGGTTTGAGTGAATACTCTCGTGTTTCCCCTCATGTTTTCCCTCGTGTTCTTCGTGTTCATCGCGGGATCCCCTCCATTTTGTGAAAGATCGGGCATCTAGGGTTCTACCCTACAACACGCGGCCTCATTGGCAGCGGGGCAGGGCCTCGATGGAGCCGGTGATGTCCTCTGTCTCATTGCCGGTGGGGCGGCGCCTCGGCGGAGGATCCCCTCATTGCTGGCAGATCGGGGCCTCGGCGGAGCCGTCGATGTCCTCTGCCTCGTTGTTGGCGGGGCAGGGCCTCACAAAAGCCGGCGAAGTCCTCCGCCTCGGTGCCGGTGAGGCGGGGCCTCGACGAAGTCGGCGATGTCCTTTGCCTCGTCGTTGGCGGGGCGGGGCCTCGGTGGAGCAGGGCCTCGACGAAGCCGGCAAAGGCGGGGTAGGGCCTCGGCGGAGTAGGCAGTGTCCTCTGCCTCTTCGTCGGTCTCGTCAAACAGCGGCTCGCCCGCTACATCGTCCTCTTTGTAGGTGGCCGCAACCTCCGCCACCCGCATGCGGTACCGCCTGCGCGTGAGGCAGCTCTCGCGGACGGAGCGGTACAACTCGAGTAGCACCTCCTGCTCCGCTGCTCCGCGGTGATCTGCTCGTCCGCCTGCAGGTGCTCCTGGAGGAGATGGTGGTTGTAGGCGGCGTCGGCCTGCGCCTCCCGGAACTGCTCCTGACGCTTCTGCCTCACCGTGTCCATGTATTGTGCACGGGCCTCGCCGATGGTCACGGTGCAATGCACCGGCAAGGATGGGGCTGAGGAGGGGGTTCGCGCCGGATGGTCGACTACCATGTTCTTCATTGGGACGTCGTCATCCTCCGGCTGCCTACCGGCTAGCCAGTCGGCAGCAATGGCTGCCATCTCCTTGTTGTCCGTCGTCCGCCCGCCCCAAAGAGCGTTGGAGCGCGAGGAAGCCATCGTGGGCAGTAGTGGTGTGCACAGGAGAAAGGGAACGGAGGCGGATGACTGCGGCTATGGCCGACGCAGCAGTTTATATAACAATGGTGGGCGACAGAGGGATGGACGAGTGGCGCCAGAGTAGCCGCCTCAGCAACAACGTATCATTAATGTGGGCAGCAGACGGACGGATGGACGGGAGTTGTGTCGTTTGAACGCGGAGCAATCGCCTGCACCGGGAAGCGGTGTTGGCGGCATTGACCGTTTCAGGCGGAAAGCACGCGCGGGCAAGGGAGGCGGTCTGGGTGGGCCAGGGCGGTCAGAATCGTGCTTGGCAGCGGTCCGGTCCAGCAGCCGGACATGCTGGCTCACGAGCGAGCTCGCCGAGCTGAGCAATGACAATCAGACGATTGATGTGGCTTCCGACCAGGACCCGGCGCCACCGCCCAAGCCGGTTCATGCCATGTTCACCATAGAGCAGGTGCGGCCGCACTTCAACGACCTAATGGCGGAAGAGCTACCAGGGCAATACCTGTGCTGCAACGTACGGATCCTCAACGAGCACCGGCTCGCGGAAGGACGAATCGCGGGCGAACAAGCGAACGACAATGCCGTGGCGGACATGTGGCCCTATGATCCTGGCTTCCTGAATGAGCAGCGGGCGCTGTATGAGACCATCCGTAGGGCCCGCGAGGCCCTCTTCGTCGTCCTTCGAATTGTTGCGCCCGCTGTGGCGCCGCCGTCTCGCGTTGTCAACATGGTCAACGAACATGTGGAATCATGAGATGACTTTAATTGGAGAGGACGACAGTGGATCCCACCAGGGCCATAGCCGCACGTACGCAAGTGCCTCCTTATTAGTATATACAACTATAATTTTTTTGCTTCCTCCTGGTTTCCTGACATCATGGTCCCACACCATTCTCAACCTATATAGTCTATACATGAGAGAATTGCACAAGGAGCGGTCGATAGATGGGACCCAACAGCTCGAGCAGTATTTGTGTTTTTGATGTGTGAGCAGAGTTTTTCTTGAGCATGTTTTTGTTGTTGTTCAGAGGAGCTGGGTATCAACTGGGCGGGCTGTGGCCCGTATGGCCCAGGCTATTATTTTTTGTCGACCAAATATCCAGACCAAATATTAATATTTAAATGTGAAAATGGCTAGCCCAACTATTGTTTTTTTTGTGGAATATCCAACCCAGGTCAACTTGTTATTCTCCGGGCCGCATTAGACTCGCCAAGAAAATGGGCTTTAAGAAATAATAAATGGGATGTAATTAAAATTTTTGGCTATAAATATAAAAAATGCACCGAACATGTACATTTTTAAATTCTTCTAAAAAAGGTACATTTTTTAATTTCATTACTTGTTGCGCGCAAAATTTCGTCGGATTTTTTCCTAATACAAATTTATTTTGAAATTATATTTAATATAACTCTAAATTTCGGGTTAAAAAATATTTCGGATCCATCAGAATGTTGGACATTTTGTTGAATATTTTTTGAGCGGTTGGCTGAATTATTAACAAAGTCCTGGCTAGAAAATGGGCTGAAATTTTAACAAACAATAAATGGGTGAGTAAATTCCATTAGAATTAAAAAATGGGATGTACATTATAGCAAATCACAAATGGGCTATCTGTTCTCTGCCACAGATGTGATGGTCACTTGTGGGCCTACTAAGTTGACGCGTACGCAAGGCTTTCTCAAGTTATAGTCAACACACGATTCTATTAGAAGTGGCCATTGGATGTCCATCTAATGGATGTGGTGCTTCTTCAATCTCGGATATTCATGCTTTAGCCGCCCAAACGACCGCCGACGGTACCGCCTGCTACCGCCTCCCGTAGCCGGCTGTGCTGCCACGCAGTCCTCACCGGCCCACCCTAATCCCATCGCCGTCCGGGCCATTCCTCTCCTCACCAGCACCTCCTCTCCGGCGACGACAGCCTCACACCGCAGCTGAACCAGTGAACCCTCGTACTCCCCTCCGCGTGGGCATCCACTGTTGTGTCTTCACCGGCTCCGGGTCGTTCCCTTGCTAGACCTCGCCATCGTCCACCGCTTTGGTTCTCTCGGTGCGGCGTGGTTGCTACCTCTTGAGCATGTGTTGGTTTTCCCTTGAAGGGGAAAGGGTGATGCAGCAAAGTAGTGTAAGTATTTCCCTCAGTTTTTGAGAACCAAGGTATCAACAAGTAGGAGATAACACGCAAGTCACCTAGTACCTGCACAAACAATCAAGAACCTTCCAACCAACGCGATAAAGGGGTTGTCAATCCCCTCACGGTCACTCACAAAAGTGAGATCTAATAAAGATAGTAAGATAAATATTTTTGGTATTTTTGTTGTATAGATTGGAAAGTAAAGATTGCAAAATAGTAAAACGATATGTGATGTAAATAAAAGAGATGCAATATAATAAGGAAGAAACCCGAGGGCCATAGGTTTCACTAGTGGCTTCTCTCAAGATAGCATATATTACGGTGGGGGAACAAATTACTGCCGAGCAATTGATAGAAAAGCGCATAGTTATGAGAATATCTAGGCAATGATCATGAATATAGGCATCACGTCCGTGTCAAGTAGACCGAAACGATTCTGCATCTACTACTATTACTCCACACATCGACCGCTATCCAGCATGCATCTAGAGTATTAAGTTCGTAAGAACAGAGTAACGCATGAAGCAAGATGACATGATGTAGAGGGATAAACTCAAGAAATATGATATAAAACCCATCTTTTTATCCTTGATGGCAACAATACAATACGTGCCTTGCTACCCCTACTATCACTGGGAAAGGACACCGCAAGATTGAACCCAAAGCTAAGCACTCTCCCATTGCAAAAAAGATCAATCTAGTAGGTCAAACTAAACCGATAATTCGAGGAGACTTGCAAAGATATCAAATCATGCATATAAGAATTCAGAAGAACCAAATATTATTCATAGATAATCTTGATCATAAATCCACAATTCATCGAATCTCGGCAAACACACCGCAAAAGAGTATTACAATGAATAGATCTCCAAGAACATCGAGGAGAACTTTGTATTGAGAACCAAAGAGAGAGAAGAAGCCATCTAACTAATAACTATGGACCCGAAGGTCTGTGGTAAACTACTCACACATCATCAGAGAGGCTATGGTGTTGATGTAGAAGCCCTCTGTGATCGATTCCCCCTCGGGCAGATCGCCAGAAAAGGCCCCAAGATGGGATTTCATGGGTACAGAAGGTTGCGGCGGTGGAAAAGTGGTTTCGTGGCTCTCCCTAATGTTTTTAGGGTATAAGAGTATATATAGGAGAAAGAAGTGCGTCGGTGGAGCTCCGTGGGGCCCACGAGGGTGGGGGCGCGCCTACCCCCTGGGCGCGCCCTCCTGCCTCGTGGCCGCCTCGCGGAGTTCCAGACTTCAACTCCAGGTCTTCTGGATTGCGTTTGTTCCAAGAAAGATCAGCGTGAAGGTTTCATTCCGTTTGGATTCCGTTTGGTATTCCTTTTCTGCAAAACACTGAAATAGGCAAAAAACAGAAACTCGCACTTGGCCTTCGGTTAATAGGTTAGTCCCAAAAATAATATAAAAGAGCATATTAAAGCCCATTAATCATCCAAAACAGATAATATAATAGCATGGAACAATAAAAAATTATAGATACGCTGGAGACGTATCAAGCATCCCTGACGAGGACATGGCTACCGCAGTTACACACATATCCCCAAGCTTAATTCCTGCTCGTCCTCGAGTAGGTAAATGATAAAAACTGAATTTTTGATGTGGAATGCTACCTAACATAATTTTCAATGTAATCCTCTTTATTGTGGCATGAATGTTCAGATCCATAAGATTCAAACCAAAAGTTTAATATTTACATAAAAAATACTTCAAGCATACTAATAAAGTAATCATGTCTTCCAAAATAACATGGCCAAAGAAAGTTATACCTACAAAATCATATAGTCTGGCTATGCTCTATCTTCATCACACAAAATATTTAAATCATGCACAAACCCGATGACAAGCCAAGCAATTGTTTCATACTTTTGATGTTCTCAAACTTTTTCAATGTTCACGCAATACATGAGCGTGAGCCATGGATATAGCACTATAGGTGGAATAGAATGGTGGTTGTGGAGAAGACAAAAAGGAGAAGATAGTCTCACATCAACTAGGCGTATCAATGGGCTATGGAGATGCCCATCAATAGATATCAATGTGAGTGAGTAGGGATTGTCATGCAACGGATGCACTAGAGCTATAAGTGTATGAAAGCTCAACAAAAGAAACTAAGCGGGTGTAAATCCAACTTGCTTGCTCACGAATGTCGGATGTGGGGTTCCGGCAAACCGTTGAGGTTCGAACACTGGGGTGCGCGCGAAGTCTTTCCCTCCTACCGATCTACGCCCTAGCTCGCTAAGATCTCGCGGACAAACTCGACGAACTCACAACACAGAAAGACACGAGGTTTATACTAGTTCAGGCCACCGTTGTGGTGTAATACCCTACTCCAGCGTGGTGGTGGATTGCCTCTAGGGCTGATGATGAACAGTACAAGGGAAGAATAGCCTCCTGAGGTTGAGGTGTTCTTGTGAGTAGGCTCTCGATCGGGTTGGATCAAGCTAAGATCAGATGCCTCTGCTATGGTGGCTAGCTCTACTTATATAGGCCCTGGTCCTCTTCCCAAATATCGAGCGGGAAGGGAGCCAACAACGGCGGGCAAATTTGAAGGGGGACAGCCAGTACAAGCTATCCTGACAAAAGTGGTCTTCGCCTGCGAAAAGCTCTGGTGGTGACGCTGCCTTGGGCTCCACGATGACCTCCGTCTTGCCATCCTTCTGGTCTTGGTCTCGTTATACAAATATAGCAACCTTTGCCTGATGCCTCGGTACTCCTCGCCCGTGGTGGCCTCCTTAGCACCAAAGAGGAAATAAGGACGCTGCGCGCGCTGGCGCCTGCCTTGTGTCGTGCATCATGGCTCACATCACGAGGGCCTCGTGAGGTTTTGCCCTACCTTGATATATCCGCTCCTCGTGAGCCTGCCTGGCTAGGCTACCCCAGAGGAGGTCTTGCGTCGTCCGCCTCGCGAGGGTCTTGGGTGCCTTGTTGATGAAGATGGGTCGTATGGCCTACTTGCTTAGCCACGCCATGGGCCGCAGGCAGGCAAGTCTGGGGACCCCCGTTCCCAGAACACCGACAGTAGCCCCCGGGCCCAAGGTGCGCTCGGGCTTGGCTTCGCGGCGAAGTCAAGGGTCAAGTTCGGAGCACCGCGGGCCCCAAAAGCCTGCGGCCTCGGTTGACACATGGCGGTTGATTGGACGTGGGCGTCTCCGCTTCCCCATGTTGCCTCGGCAACTGCACGACTTGACAAGTCCCTGCGACATGCAAGGAAAACCATCATTACCTGTGATCGTGGGAGACGCCGGTTGGCCTTTTCTTGCTATAAATGGGGAGGGGGGCGGAGCCCCCGTTGCCCATCTCTTCCTTGCTTGCTTGCTCCTTCCTCCTCGCTCCATCACTTGTAGTGACACCCATGGCACCACGAAGGAAGTTCTCCGCCGCCGAGAAGGGGAAGGCCCCTCGCGAGGGACCCGGCTCCCCGGCGCCCAAGCGTGGCCGCAGCCGCCCACGCAAGCATGCCGCGACCCCCGCCGTGGCCCATTGTCGAGACGGCGCCATGGCACGCGGAGTGGGTCATCCCAGCCATGGCGGTCCTGTTGATGAGGGAAGGCATGCTATGGTGGCGCGGCCTCCTCGTCCACGCTTCCACACGACGGAGGTGTCGCCGGAGTTTGTCGTCTGGTCGGAGAACCCGGCCGTCAACTGGCTCCAACTTCCACGCTTCTTCGCCGGCGAACTACCGGCCTCTGGTCCAGGCGGACTCTGGCTGCAGGCGGATGGCTGCAGCAGCAAGGCCTCTTGGGTTATGGTCGAGACTTCCGCCGCGGGCAACATAGCCCTGGCCCGCGGCTGGCAGACCTTCGCCCGCGCGCACGGCCCGGGCAGGCAGTGCACCCTCCACTTCAGGTATGATGGTGGATCGACCCTCTATGTGAGGGTGTTTGGGGAAGATGGTCGTCGCGCTGGGTGCTGCCCCGAGGCGAATGACGGTGAGGAGGTACTCGGCCTTGGGGACGATCGCGACGAGGACGAGGGCGAGCCCGCCCTCGGCGGCGACCGTGTCTCGTCCAGCTACGGCGGCTCTTCCTCCGGCAACAGCTCCAGCAGTGGTGGCTAAGACCAGCCGCCGTGCCGCCGCGCCCGTTTTGAAGGCGGCAGTGGGTCGTCTCATCGCTGCACCTCCGTGAAGCATGAGGAAGGGTCTGGCTAGGCTCAGGGTAGCGCTAGGTGCCTGTCTTCGCGGATCGCTGCAACACTACTTTTGTTTTACTCTTTTCTTGCATCAAGAATGAAACCAGTATGGGCCTAGGGGGGCGTGTGTGCTGTGTCGTTATTTTGCGCAAAGATAACTTAATTTGGTATACTCAGGAGGCCCTCCTCCTCGTGAGGCGTTTATTTCCTTGCATCCATCTTGCCTTGGTGGCCTGCATTCGCTCAGGAACTGCGAAAAACTCATTAGGAAGTGTGTTAAAAGAGTTGCCGTTCACCCTGGCCCTGACCTGGCGCTTTGTATCGCCGTTAAAAGATTTACCGTTCATCCTGGCCCTGACCTGGCGCTTTGTATCGCGGTACCCGAGGGGCACGGACTAGGAGAGGTGCGCCAGCTTTTGGGCTCGAACAAGGGTGGCTCGCGAGAAGGCAGAAAGGAGACAAAAATGCTCGCGAGGGCACCTGCCTAGCCTAGCCCCCTCGTGAGGCATGCGAGAGAGAGAACGCGAGCAAATTCGAGCCGAAAAAAATGCAGTGAGAGGCGAGGGAATCAAATCAGCAAGGAACGCCAAAGGCAAACTTTGATTAAGGAAAAGCGAGCCAACTATGGAAAGCAAATGAAAAACCGCGTCTGACACCTAATCTAGTCTTCAAGTCTTCTCACGAGCGCGGAGCTAAGTGCTGTCCACTAGGCGTGGGAGGGAGCCCCAGGGCCTAAGGCCGGCACTCCTGAGACTCCGGGGCGTGTACAGCCCCACTCATTATTACGTGAGAGTGTCACGGGCGGCGATTCTTCCCAGGCACCGGGCCTTCTTCATAGGCTCTGGGCCTTTCTTCTCAGGCTCTGGGCATTGCTTCTCAGACTCTGGGCCTTGCTTCTCAGACTCTGGACCTTGCTTCATGGATAGAACTTCCGGAGGTGCTGGATGTTCGCGGCGTTCTAGATCGGTATCCCGTCCTGCGTCTCCAGGCGCGCTGCACTAGGCCTGGAGACATGGACGACCTTGAACGGGCCCTCCCACATGGGCGAAAGCTTGTACAGCCCTTCTCTGGAGAGGACCCGCCTCAGGATGAGGTCGCCCACCTCGAGCGTCCTAGCGCGGATGTTGCGGCAGTGGTATCGCTGCAGTGCTTGTTGGTACCTTGCCGCCCTCAATGCGGCTTCGCGACGGTGTTCCTCCCGCAGCACGAGATCCATCCCCCGCATGGCGTCCTGCTGCGTTTTGTCGAACGCTAGGACCCGTGCGGAGCGATGCTTGACCTCGTGAGGAAGAACTGCTTCAGCTCCGTAGACGACGAAGAATGGTGTCTCGCCCGTTGGCTTGGTGGTGGTGGTTCGGATGGACCACAACACGGACTGGAGCTCGTCGTGCCAGCCCCTGCCGCAGGCCTCCAGCTTCTTCTTGAAGGTCCTGGTCTTGAGGACCCTCAGGACCTCCGCGTTAGCGCGTTCGGCCTGACCGTTACTCCTGGGGTGGGCCACCGAAGCATAGCAGATCTGCGTTCCAAGGTTAGCACAGTAGGTTTTGAAGAGGTTGCTAGTAAACTGCGAACCGTTATCTGTGATGATGCGTTGGGGACCCCGAAGCGGCTCACGAGGCCCTTGATGAACTTGACAGCAGAGCCGGCTGGAATGGTACGGACGGCTTCCACTTCCGCCCACTTGGTGAACTTGTCGATGGCGACATAGAGATAGCGGTAGCCCCCTGGCGCCCGGGGGAACGGGCCTAGGATATCCAGCCCCTAGACCGCAAACGGCCATGTGAGCGGGATGGTTTGGAGGCCCTGAGCAGGCTGATGGATTTGCTTGGCGTGGAATTGGCAAGCTTCACAGGACTTCACCAGCTCAGCCGCGTCGTTGAGTGCTGTAGGCCAATAGAACCCACTGCAGAACACCTTGCCGATGAGGGTCTGTGACGACGAGTGGTGTCCGCGGTCACCATCGTGTATGTCAATCAGCAACTCCCTTCCTTGATCGCTGGAGATGCAGCGCAGCGTGACATCGTTCGGTCGTTTCTTGTATAACTCGCCGTCTTGGATACAGTATGCCGTGGCTTGCCGGGCCACGCGCTCCGCGTCCTCTTCCTTCTCCGGCAGTGTCCCATGCATCAGGTACTCTCTGAATTCCTTGATCCAGCACTCCTCCTGCGGCTCGAGCGCCAAGAGCAGCCGAGCTCCCGAGGTCGGGCCACATGCTGGGGCTCCCGTGGCCGGGGGTTGTGGGAGCTCCTCCCGAGGCTGAGTCATGCTTGAAAGAGGTGGCGTAGCTGATGGCTTGAAGAGCCGCTCTTCGAAGACGCCGAGCTCTTGTGGTTGCCGCTTGGATGCTCTCCTGGCGATGTCATCGGCTTCCTTGTTGGTGCCCCGGGGCACGTGCTGCAGCTCCAGGCCTAAGAACTGCTTTTCCATCTTGCGCACCTCCGCGAGGTAGGCCTCCATGCACTACAAAAAAAAGACACATCCGTGACATTTTAGGCCGAACGAATTTTTTTTCTGTCATACATATGACACTTCTATGACGATAATTGTGACAAACCCGGTATCATCATAGATGTGGTGGGCTCCTACTTCTATGACAAAAAATCATGACAGAAAATGGGATTTTCGTCCTGGGTGGGCCAGATTCGCAGCTGCATGACATTCTTTGGGCCGTCCATGACGGAAAAAACCGTGGTAGAAGCGAGGGCGAGGAAAATTTCGGGGAGTTCCCGGTTACGGTGGGAGGTCGGGGATGCGCGTTTCTCTCGTACACGTACGCGCGTGTGTGCGAGGTGTTGGCTCTAAGTGAACCCGAGCGAGGCGTTGGGCTCTAACTGAACCCGAGCGATTGCACTGCAGGCTACGCGTTACTGAACCCGAGCGATCGATCGATGGCTGTTAACTGAACCTGATCGAGCGATTCCTTCGCTACTGCTGCTAACTGAAGTTGATCGATGCTGCCTCTGGGATGAACAGTGAGTGTTGCGGGGGGGGTTTGGATGAACAGTGAGCGGTGGCGTTGCCTCTGGATGAACAGGACCCCGTTGTGTGGTGGAGGGCTGGATGAACAGTAGACGGTGGAGGGGTGCCCGTGGAGGGGTGGTTGAACAGGACCCCGTGGTGTGGAGGGCTGGATGAACAGTAGACGGTGGAGGGGTGCCCGTGGAGGGGTGGTTGAACAGTAGCCGGTGGAGTAGAGCGCGGTGGAGGTTGGATGAACAGGAGCCCGTGGAGGCTGGAGGAGGTCGACGGTAGCCCGTGGAGGCTGGAGGAGGTCGACGGTGGAGATGAACAGTATCCCGTGGAGTCCCGTTTTGTGGTACGCCACACCCCTCCCAATGAACAGGACCCCCATTTCGATAGTAGGAGGTCTGTTTCGTCCGTTTTGCGGTACGCCACACCCCTCCCGATCAACAGGACCCCCGTTTCGACCGTAGGAGGTCCGTTTCGTTCGTTTTGCGGTACGCCACACCCCTCCTGATCAACAGGACCCCCGTTTCGACCGTAGGAGGTCCGTTTCCTCCGTTTTGCGGTACACCACACCCCTCCCGATCAACAGGACCCCGTTCCGAACATAGGAGGTCCGTTTCCTCCGTTGTGCGGTACGCCAGGCCTCTTTTCCATCGCCTGTTCCGTCCAAGCCCTCCCAATGAACATGACCACGCATACCGTTCCGACCCAGCCGGTTGGCTCCCACGCGTTCCGTTGCCTCCCGATGAACACGACGCATTCCGTTGCCTCCCCATGAACACGACGCATTCCGTTGCCTCCCCATGAACACGACGACGACGCTGTTTCTCCGTTCCGAACCAGCCATGTCAACGAGCCCTCGCCGTACGTATGCGCGAGTAGGCGTTCGAGACCCCACCCGTATGTACACATACGTGGCCATATTTTCTTTCTTGCACCCTGGCCGCTGTACGTACGTGTACATGCTACGTGCGCGCCTCTACTATGACACGTGCGCGCCTCTACATCCACCAGTATATTTGTACATACACGTTCACGACCAGAATGACAACGCTACGTACGCTTCGAACAGGTGGGTCCCGACTGTCAGGCACTTCCTTGCGTGCGAAGATGTAGCTGGTGGGTCCCAGCAGTCAGGGGGGCGAATCATTTTTTTGTTGCCTGGACGCACTTCCTTGCGTGCGAAGGTGTAGCTGGTGGGTCCCAGCAGTCAGGGGGGAAACGTTTTTTTCACGAAATACGGTGGCCCATCCGGTGGGTCCCCGCTGTCATGTGGAGGAATAATTATTTTGCGCGTAATAAGGAGGCACTTCATTGCTGCGGCCGTGGACCTAGCTGTCAGCGTCTCCACGCACAGTACTCTTCCGATGGAAGTCGGTCGTTGACCACATTGACCACGCCGCGCCGAGAGCACCACGGAGGTGGACGACGGCGAGGCCTAGGAAGGGGACGATACGGAGGCAGGGAAGACTCGGCAGTCGTTTCCCACGTGGAGGGGAGTACGACTGTACGAGGGTTTACTGGTTCGTCTGGCGTCGCCGGAGAATAACAGCAGGTGTGGGTGAGTAGAGGGATGGCTAGGCCAGTGATGGGAGTACGGTGGGCGGTGAGGCCTGCGCGGCAGCACAGTCGGCAGCGGGGAGGAGGGAGCAGGCAGTCCCGCCGGCGCTTGTTTGAGCGGCTGGAGCAGGAAGAGCAGAGATTGAAGAAACACGACGGCCGTTGGATGGACATCCAACAGTCAGTGCTTGTGCGTCAACCTTTTTTTAGGAAAGCCTCAAATCTGTGGAAAACAGCATACAACCCATCTGCCATTATTTCTAATAATTTACAGCCCATTTGCTAATTCTTAAGGTTTTTTTTGGAGCCCATATTCTTTTTGTTAGCATTACAGCCCATATTGTGGCCGCGGTTAAAAAATTATACGAAATTTTGCATATTTCGGTGCGGTCCGAACTGTTTTTAATCCCGAATTTCGACTCACATTCAAACTGATTTCAAAAATAAATGTATATCAATATAAAATCCAGCAAATTCTCCACGCATAAAAATTAATGTAATTTAAAATCTTGAAATAAAAAAAAGATATTTGAAACTAATTGCCGGTTTGATGTGTTTTGAAAATGTACAGCCCATTTCTCATTACTGATGGGCCATTTTCTCGGCCAGCCGAATGAAAGCCCTCCTCGTCTTGAAAGATTTGCAGCCCAACAGGCCTGACAAAGCGACTTACTTGGCAAATCACAAAAAACTGGGCTGTGGCCGTGGACCCAGCTGTCAGCCTCTCCACGTATAGTACTCTTCCGATGGAAGTCGTTCCTTGACCATGTTGACCACGCCGCGCGGAGAGCACCACGGCGGTGGACGACGGCGAGGCCTAGGAAGGGGACGACGCGGAGCCGGGGAAGACGCGGCAGTGGAAGCCCGCGCGGAGAGGAGTACGGGGGTTCACTGGTTCGGCTGCGGTGTGAGGCTGCCGTCGCCGCAGGGCCTGGCCAGCGGTGGGAATAGTAGGGGGCGGTGAGGCCTCTGCGGCAGCACAGCCGGCCACGGGAGGCAGGAGCATGCGGCACGACCGGCATTGCTTTGGGCGGCTGGAGCAAGAAGACCAGAGGTTGAAGAAACACTACGGCCGTTGGATGGACATCGTACGGTCACTGGAGCTAGAATCGTTCATATTGACAAAGTTGACAAAGCCCTTCGTTCCCGTCAACTTAGTAGGCCCACAAGTTAGCCTCCCACCAAGGTGGGTCCCAGCTAGCCGGGGGAGTATTCATTTTTTGAGCGTAATAAGGAGGCACTTCCGGTGGGTCCGAGCTGACAGCGGGGGGAACGTTTTTTTGGCGAAATACGGTGGCCCGTCTGGTGGGGTCCCAGCAGTCAGGGGGAAACGATTTTTTTCGCAAAATACTGGTGGCCCGTCCGGTGGGTCCCCGCTGTCAGGTGGAGGAATAAATATTTTGCGCGTAATAAGGAGGCACTTCCTTGCGGCCGTCGTGGACCCAGCTGTCAGCCTCTCCATGTACAGTACTCTTCCGATGGAAGTTGGTCATTGACCACGTTGACCACACCACGCCGAGAGCACCAGGGCGGTGGACGACGGCGAGGCCTAGGAAGGGGACGACGCGGAGCCGGGGAAGACGCAGCAGTGGAAGCCCGCGCGAAGAGGAGTACGAGGGTTCACTGGTTCGGCTGCAGTGTGAGGCTGCCGTCGCCGCAGAATAACAGGGGGTGTGGGTGAGTGGAGGGATGGCCTGGCCAGCGGTGGGAGTAGTATGGGGGCGGTGAGGCCTCCGCGGCAGCACAGCCGGCCACGGGAGGCAGGAGCAGGCGGCACGACCGGCGCTGCTTTGGGCGGCTGGACCAAGAAGACCAGAGGTTGAAGAAGCACTACGGTCGTTGGATGGACATCGTACGGTCACTGAAGCTAGAATCATTTATATTGACTAAGTTGACAAAGCCCTTGGTATGCTCCAACTTAGTAGGCCCACAGGTCAGCCTCCGAAACGGTGCGCCCCAGATGCCAGGGGGAGGAATCATTTTTTGGGCGGCCGAAGCTAAGAATATCCGAGATTGAAGAAGAAGCATGACATCCGTTGGATAGACATCCAACGGCCACTGCTGTTAGAACCGTGTGTTGACTATAATAAGTTGACAAAGCCTTGCATACGCGTCAACTTATTTTTTTAGGGGACGCGTCACTTAGTAGGCCCACAAGTGTGTGGCAGAGAACTTATAGCCCATTTGCGTTTTGTAAGAATGTACAGCCCATTTTTGAATTCTAATGGAATTTACAACAGCCCATTTACAATTTGTTAAAAGTACAGCCCATTTTCTAGCTAGGACAACGATTAATAATTTCAACCAACCGTTGAAGACAGAATTCAATAAAATTTCCCACATTTTGATGGGATCCGAAATATTTTTATCCCGGAATTTCTAGTCATATTAAATATAAATTTGTATTACGTAAAAATCCAACGAAACATTGCGCGCGCAACAATGAAAATTTAAGATTTTCAAAATCCATAAATAATATTTTATAAACTAATTTCGTGTTTGGTGCATTTTTTATAGTTACTACCCAGTTTTTATAATTACATCCCATTTATTATTTTTAAAGCCCATTTTCCTGTTAAGCCTAATGCATCCCTCCTAGGAAAGATTTGCAGCCCAGCGCGGCGAAGAATAACAAGTTGACCTTGCCTGGGTATTCCTCAAAAAGACGTATAGCTGGGCTAGCCATTTTCATCTTGAAAAAATTAGTATCTGGGCTGGATATCTGGCCTGGGCTAGACGGGCCACAGCCCACCCAGTTAATACCCTGCTCTCCTCTGAACAACAACGAAATCATCGCCAAGAAAAACTCTGCGGTGCTCATGCCTCAAAAACACAAATACTGCTCGAGCTCCTTGGTCCCAGCTGTCGGCCGCACCTTGTGCAATTCTCTCGTTTATATTGACTACATAGGTTGACAATGGTGTGGGACCGTGACGTCAGGAAACTAGGAGAAAGCAAAAAAAATTACAGTTGTACATAATAAGGAGGCACTTGCGTACGTACGGCTATGGCCCTAGTGGGTCCCTAGTGTCATCCAGTCAAAATAAAGTCATCTCCTGAATCCTCATGTTCGTTGACGATGTTAACAATGCTCGGCGCCACGGCGAGCGCAACAACTCGAAGGACAACGAAGAGGGCCTCGCGGGCCCTACGGATGGCCTGATACAGCGCCCGCTGCTCATTCAGGAAGCCAGGATCATCGGACACCTATGAGCACCTTCGAGAAACTGAGACGGCATGAAACGGTAAGGCTGCGCTTGGGAGCTCTGGTTTATTTCAAACATGTATTAACATACAAGTGTAATTTACTCGTCATCGGAAACAACGCGTAAAATACTGGCGTAATGAAACCGAGGGCCCGAGGTCTGTAAGTAAAACCGGCGGGTTACGCGTGTAATTTGAGAGACCAGTGTATATTTTACGAGCACTGCTATATGGACGACATTACCAGACGATACATGCACGACGTGCGTATCATGCCATCCATGGGCAAGGCTGAAACAGCAGCTAACGGCTGGATTAGCAATCGTCCGAGTGTCGTTCAGCGTTTTTATCGTGTGTGAAGTACTTCCGATATTTTACTAGTCGAAATCGACCAACCAAGCGCCTTCGCCCGAGACCATCTGCTTTAATTTACAAGCGTCAGTTTTACAAGCGGTTTTGGTTGGAAAACGACGATCCAATCATGGCCTAATATCATGAGTTGGTCGGAAGATCATATGGTTTCACGTCTAACCTACCCGACTTGTCGTATAGGCTATGAATGAAACATCAGACGATGAACTTCTTAAGCACGGAAACAACAGAAGAGGATGATCTTCTTAACAAGCAAATCACTGGCATTAGATCGACATGCAAAACAATACGAAGCATTATTCTTTGGAGGCACGGTGAACAGCTCGTGATGCCGCATGCCACAACATTCCAAGCTCAACTGTGCAATCAAACACAAGGCCTGGCATTACATAGACAATATTCAGAACAAACTCTTAACACAAGAATATCTCAGAAGAGTAACTATTTACTTCTAAACTGAACACAGGAATAGGAAAAAACACTCGACGCTGCTCACAGCAAGGGCGTCCCACTCAAAAATATCAAATGCATGTCTTCTGGCTAACATCAATGAGCAAATTTTGACAAGGTTTTCCAATTCCAATATATCAAACTAACGTCTTCTTGCTAACATCAATGATTAAACTTTGACACGCTTTTCCCATTCTAAATATGTAATTCCTATGATCGTGGAGTCCTGTCGTAGCTTCTTGTACTTGTTTGGGCACTTTTTGCCCAGGTCACTCCATGTGTTGTTAAATTGCCAATGGTCTTTGCAGACTAGTCATGTCACCGGTGTCTAATAATACTATGTAAAGCTTCTCGGTCATTCCTTCTGTAATGTAGCGCAAACAGTGACTGCTTCTTTCTGCAAAGTGGAACGACCAACTGGACCCAGTAATGCAGCAGTTTGCCTTGGACACATTGGCTCCTTTTGTGCAGTTCAACTAAAATTGAAGTCGGAATAAAACCGAGCTTTAATTTTGATATCCCTGTAAGCAACAATAGGTATAAGGGAAACAATTCCTGAGAAATAACGGTTGATGACTTGTACTCCCAGAAGAAAAGCATCTACTAATCTACTTTATCTTAATGGGAAACAAAGCAGGAGAGTAGCAATTCTCCATCAGTGTGATTCATTCATATTGACTGAGACATTATCTTAACAATGCCTTGTTTCAACATGTATAAAGACCGACAAAGCAGAAAAGTACCATTCCTAAAACAATGCAACTGATTCATTTTAACAGAGACATTATCTTAACAATACCTTGGCTAAACATGTAGAAAGAACTACAAAGCAGGATAGTACCATTCCTAACAAGTGTTGCAGTTTTGAACTAAGATTCAGTAGTTAATTAATTTTGAGAGTGGCATTGCTTAATTTTACCAGCGGCATTAGATTAACGAAAAGCATAAACAGTTCCAGGGGAGAGTGGGCGCAACAACAGTATGTGGTTCCATCTACTTATAAAGGGGGTGATGCAGAGTTTGTTGTAACAAAGCAACAAGCATCATGTCTGGGTTGGTCCCATTTTTGTTCACTACTTAATGGGAAAAGACAGCAATACAATAGCTTCAATTCAACATTTATTTAAAACAGTTCCAATACAAGTAGCACAACATCTCAAAGCACACTGCACAATCATGTGGATGAAGGCCTGTACTGACCTTTCATAAGACCAACGAAGGTAAAATACGAATCTCGATCTCCTTTTGTGCAGTTCCACCAAAATTAAGCAAAGTCACCGGTGTGACATTCAAGTTGAACTGCACAAAACACTCTTAAAACATAAGTGTTTCGAGTAGTGAAGCAAAATGTCGCAATAGCAACAAGTTGAATCGATAACTTTGTTTTAACAGAGGCAAAAAAGGAAACAATTACTTGCCGATAAAGGAGGATGAAACAAACGGTGACAGAAAGAAGCATCTAACTTATCTTGGATGGAAAACAAAGTAGGACAGTAGCATTTCTAAAACGGTTGCATTGATTCA
Source organism: Triticum aestivum (assembly GCF_018294505.1). NCBI lineage: Eukaryota > Viridiplantae > Streptophyta > Magnoliopsida > Poales > Poaceae > Triticum > Triticum aestivum. The sequence goes on along the minus strand of NC_057811.1, from coordinate 224,736,017 downwards.
TATTAACAGAGACATTCTCTTGAAACAACATTCGTTAAAAAATGTAATTTACTTTTAACAGTGGCATTGCTTCAATTTTCCGGCGGCATTCTTAGATTAACAACAGCAAAATAGCTGTATGGGACATGCCAGCACCATGTGCGTCCACACGTATAAATGGGTGATGCAGAGTATGTAGCCAAGCAGCATATATGCGCTGGTCCCATATTTGTTCTCTTTGAACCTTCTTCCTATGTGAGGGCAGCAAATCTAGTCCCGCACAAACTACCCGGCCCCCCAGTTTCTTTCCCTTTTCAACAAAGAGACCGGTTCCTTACAGATGTGTGTACTGGGTTACCCCCTTTTTTCCTTTTCGACCTACAAAGCGGCTGGATAGCCTGTCTATACTACTTTCCGCTCCTCCTTTCCTCATTGAGCCACGTCCTAGATTCTTGCTCTAGCCCACCGCACCCTTCTTTCCTCTTTGAACCAAGACCTAGATTCGACTACAGATCGAAAAAGATCCACATGCAGCTAGAGCAATGACGGTTTCAAAGAAACTTATACCTTAGGGTCGTTGGGATGTGGCAAGGCGTGCGGCGGGAGGCCGGATCTGCCCACACTACGTACGACAGCGAGGAAGAAGGGGTCGGTGGCCCTCCCGCACAGGCGCTGGGTGAAAGAGAACATCGTAGCCGGCAGTGGATTGCCTCCCTTGCCGAAGGCGATAGAGTGAACGCTGCACCTCCTCCCCTTCCTGGTGCGACGGGATACGGACGCCTCCTTCACCAGCTGTGAGGGGGGAGAGAGACAAGAGGCCAACGCAGTCTTGTTTAGATCTAGTGAAGAGAGGATAAGAGACTGTGAATATAGCAAACCCTAGCAAATGAACGCTGAGCCTCCAGCATGTAACATATATGTAGTGCGGCGAGCGTGTGGAGAGTGCAAACCCTAGCAAACAAGCACTGAGGCTCCCGCTTATATATATACTACTGTAGTACGGACTGAGCTCCGGTGCCTTCACTGCACCTGCTTTTGGCTGTATGACAGGTGAGCCAGCCACATTTTGGGCCCACCTGTCATAAATCCAAAGGCAGGTGCACTAAGTCAATGAAGCTGCGTCCATATAGTACTCTCTTGTATACGACTAATATATAGTGGAGTGGTTTTCTTATTCTCTCCATAACAATCGTTCTAAATTGTGTAAGTACGAAACGAAACTCTTTAATTAATGTACAGTGAAGAAAACTAGTACTACTTCCGATGAACTAACGATCCACGCCCACGCGTCCTGGTCGCACTTCCTGTCATTCACGTGTGGTACACTACCCTCCCTTATGTGGACAACCACACATGCGCCAAATTATCGGAAACGTGTGAGAGTGTGTACAAATAAAGAATTTTAATTTCAATTATCGGAAAGGTTTGAGAGTATTACAAAGTTTGACTTCAGTCAAATCTAATATGCGGAGTAAATAAAAATGGAGGGCTACTACGTCCATCCGGGTTTTTAGTCCACACCGTTTTTTAAATCAAAGTTAATAGCTGGACAAATAAAATTACAGGGGAGCTGGAGACAAAGTTGTGAGAAGGCTTAGAAATCAATACAAAACTTATGCTCTTAGTACCAACGTCGATCCTTCTTCGAGGAAACATTTGGTTCATAGCCAATTGTGTGATAAAATTGCACCAACGTGAAAGACGACTGCGTCTCCAACGCAACTAAGGTGAACTAACGAAGGATATCATCTTTGTGCGTAACAAGCAAAGCGCACTGATGGAAGGCAGGTTGTTTTTCATTGAAAATCGATCAGCTTCACCAGCCGACGCAACCATGAGGCGCAACCATGAGCATCGATAGGTCATCGTGGTGATGCATCATCCATTTGGCATCAAGTTTGGGTGAGGCACCTATGAAGTTCGACAAATCCTCACTGTGGTCTGTTTCTTCTCAGTAATCAAGCTCGAGGAAGGAAGAACCACGTGGCAGAGGACAGTGAGGCAGAACAACAATGGCCATCCAATTTTGTGCAGTTCCACTAAAATTGAGGAAGACATGCCCGAGTATGGAGACACGCATCGCTGTTTCCAAAAATATAAAAAAGGGTTAGCAACGACATCTCAATTGTCAATAAGAATTAATGAAAAGTACACCAACAACCAGAAGCATCATAATTATCTTGATGGGAACTAAACCAGGATACCCGAGAAAAAAAGCATTTCTTCATTTAACAAGTGATAGTACTACCACCATATGGACAATGACCGCACAACCACCATGTACTTTTTGTCGAAACAACATGTATACCTCCACCGAGGCATAAATTGGGACAACTTTTCGAGTGGCATTTCCTCTATAATAGTACTAGTAGGTGATGTTGGACCAGCCGACGAACCCTAGCTACTATGCATGGGGAGCTGGGGAGTAGTCGCATAGAAGAAAACCCGCACGCAGCGACCTGGGGAGCTAGACCAGTACAAGAAGTTATACCTCGGGTGGGCGAGATGTCGTTTAGGCGGGCAGGCGGGATCTGCCCACACGACGGCAGCGAACAAGGGCGCGGAGGATCTTCGTCCGCGCCAGCGCCAGCTCTGAGAGGACGGTCGCATCGGCTTCCTCCGTCGCTGACGGCGACAACGTCAACGCTGCACCTCCTCACCTCCCGCAGCGGACAGGATTCGGCCGGATCTGTGACCACCGGCGAGGAGAGAGATAGAGTGGACACTGTCATCTTGTTTTGATATGGAGAGGGTGAGAGAGCGAGACGCGAGAAACTCTATCAAACAAGAGGCTATAATGGAGTAAAAAAATCTCTCCATAGCAGTGGTTTTAAATAGAATACGCGCGTTCCCGGAAAAAAGAAACGAAAACTGGCGGACAATTTTTCTAACATACCAAGAAAGAAAACTCGATCAAAAACACGCCCCCGCTTCCAGGTCGCGAGAGTCTTCGCGCACACACACATAGACATAGACATGCATATCCGTGTTTACGTAAAATTACATTTCCATCTCCATCTCCAATCATATTTGTCCAACTGGCACATTATTTAAGTTGTTAATTATATACGCAGCAATATTAACGTACATCATCTCTTGTTTACGCACGTCCAGACCGCTGCCACGGCCGGTCCTGACCAACCCGAACCCTCTTCATCACCCGCACATGCTTCCCGCCCGAAACAGTCAGTGCCGCATTCATGCCCGGCCAGAGCGGACGCGACCTCTCACTGGCGCCGGCATTGAAGCGGCGCCGCCGGCCGAGAGAGCGTCGCCCGCGCCGCTTCTGGGTGCACGCGGCTGCTCCGCGTTCAAAGGTCGCAATAGCCGGCTACAACATGCATGTAAAAAGTTCTTGGGAGTCCGTGCTACAGCTAGCTGTCCTGCCCCAACTCATCAATCTCTTCCAGTAGTGCTAGTACTCCATGGTGCGATCCATCGACAAGCAGGTGGGAAAGTTATCGTATACTCGGTTTGCGGTGAGTGGCATGCCAAGCGACCGTGTGGGGTCGAGCCGTGGAGGAGGGTGAGACACGAACACGACAGACGTGATTTAAACGTTGGTTTTGCTCGATGGCGCGATCCAACGAAACGAAACGTTGGTTTCTCTCGGTTTCCATTTTTTCTCCGGAAAAACGAAAACTTTCCACTCCATTTTCATTCCTATTCCAAGGTTGCCCCGTTACAACATTCCATCAAATACAAAGGAAAACTAACTTGCATGCTGATGCATCTCAATGATTCACAGATCATAGCCAATATTTACTTCACAACTAACGAAGAAAGTTGTGAGAGCGTGTACGAAAGAAAAACTACTGATGGGGTCACTACGACTTAAACCCTAAACCCTAAACATGATTTAATTTCCTGGCCAGGTAGAACCTGTCGAAGGAAAGACGGCTGGCACCCTCGGATCATACGATGCTTTTGTGCAGTTCCACTAAAATCGACCTGAGCATCCCTGATGGCAAAGATATTGAAGAAGTGTGATTAGAATAATAGTACTGGCACTAGTTCATGAGACATAAACTCATTACAAGTAGAAGCCGGTAGAAGTAGAGAAAGATCGACATGGAGATGGAGCTACGGCAGTGGAGCAAGCCGGCTCCAAAAGGAAGATGGACTACCTGGGACGTCGGGCTGTAGCTAGAAGGGCGGTTGGGACGCGGCATCGGCCCATACCGCGGTGACCCCCGATTGGGACGCACCGACTGTGGGTTTTCTCCCTCGCCGATGTCGACCGCGTCTATGCAGAACATTGTTCCTTTCCCCCAGCTGCGGGATCAGGCCCGTCGTTCTATGCTTGTGAAGAGAGCAACCTAAGCAAGCAGGCTTGTAGCTTAGGCTCCTGCTAGTGTATATATAGTGGTTTTCTTTTTCTCTCCATATCAACCATTTTATATTGCGTACGTGTCATTCAAGAGTGAAATGATGGTTGCTTCTTCCGACTAACTTATTGTGTGATTTGACTGCTCCTTAGTGGCCCCTACACGTACTCCCCCTACGTGTATGCAACAGTCACACGTACACATGGACGCAAAAACGCGCGCGACGCCCTAATGCATGCATGTCCGAGCACACGACGGAACACACACGGTCACGCTCAAGTGCTCAACCTACACGTGCATGCACACACATACTCAGTCAGGGTGAGCTTGTGACCGTATAAACACCGGAATATATATATATTGAGCGCAATGAGCGTATTATGAAGTACACTGACCGTATTTTTACAAATATACAGTGACAGACAATGTATTTATCTCGTTTGAAATTAAGACAATATTAACCGGAGAGGAGGCAGTATGGACTAGCATTACTTTGCTGTGTCCCGTCAACTTGCCGAACGAGGAGAAGGTTGCAGGACGGGAGAAGCTTGCGCGCGGTGGCTCGCAGGACAAGGAGAAACTTTTGACTAATGCAAGCTCTCCCTCGCTCAGGCAGTGGACGTGCAACAGTTAATTCGGTGTCAGATTGCCAGAAGCATACACTATACTACTAGTGCTATTATTGTTCGACTTCCCGAATAGGCGAACAGCCAAGCGCAAAGTAAACAGGTCAGCAAACCGTGCGGCGCATCTTCGTGCGAACCGTGCGGCGCATCTTCGTGCGAACCGTGCTTGCTGCACTTTGAATGTGGCCGAGAGCTGGCTTGATGAAACACCTCGCTTCCTACTTCTTTTTTTGCGGGGTACCTCGCTTCCTTGTGACTAGTGTCTTGGCTGATCGTCCTAAGAATGCTTATATATGAATAAAACTCTCTCATTTACCCGCAAAAAAGATTAAGCCATATTAACTGGAAAGGAGGGAGTATGGACTAGCACTACTTTTTGGTGTGTCCCGTCAACTCGCAGAACGAGGTGAAGCTTGCAGGACAAGGTGAAGCTCACTTACGCCTTTTGACTAATGCAACCTACCCTCGGTGGACATGCATCAGTCCATTCGGTGTCAGATTGTCAGAGGCATACACTGTAGTACCCAACATGCGGAGTACCATCATTGTTCGACTTCACGAAGAGGCGAAGAGCCAAGCGCAGTAGTATGAGTAGTACTACTACTAGAACCGCATGAGCGTCTGTACTCTTATTTTTTATCTCTAATAAAGTACACGTTTATTCCGGAGAAGGGCGAAAAATGGCAGCCCAACATGTAATGAATGATATCGATCAACCAACCATGCTCGAATATATCTTGGCCTCCGTGCGAGCCCGTCTGTGTGTTCTCGCTCCTCGTCTCTCACAAGGAACGGCGGGTTGGCTCTTTGCCGTCAATTGAGATCGGTTTGCTCACACTCCTGTCCCACATGTCAATGATATGCCAAGAGGAGGTGCGTTGACCGACTGGCCATACGCGTACTTGGTTTTGCACCTTCATACTACTCCTCCCTCCATCACAGTTTACAGGGCGCGCTTCATTATGATGCATTTCTCTCAATACATTTCCACCACCAGAGAGACTTTAGACGCGTTTGGTTTAATGCTCAATTAATTAGGGCGTGGTAACCGCAATCAAGTCCACAATTTTCTCTCCATGTACTGTACTACTACGGAGTGGAGTAAGTGCATGCATGTGTGTACCCGGGGTGGAAGCACTACATGCATGTGTGTACGCATTATTCCCTCTAGTAATAGACGCCGTGCTATAACTACCAATGCTATCTTTCAGGCCGATCGCTAGTCGCCTTGGTCCCACAGATTTTTTTTCTTTTTTCTGAAGCGCGCTGTATAAACAGTGACGGATGGAGTAGTATGAGCAGATTCAAAGAAGAGCGTATTGATGGTTGCTTCTTCAGAGCAACTTACAGTGGGAAAGGTGGGGCTTATGATTTGACTACTCATTACTCACTATTAGTGCGGCGCAACGACCGGGCTGAGTCTCCCATGCGGTTGTGCACTACCCCCTCGGTTCTTAAAGATACTCCGGAGTATTTGTCTTTCTAGAGATTTCAACGAGTGACTACTCAAATATTTGTCTTTTTAGAGATTTCAAATGGACTGGCACATACGGATGTGTATAGACATATTTTAGAGTGTAGATTCACTCATTTTGCTCCGTATGTAGTCACTTGTTGAAATCTCTAGAAAGACGAATAGAATATTTAGGAACGGAGGGAGTACACATACGAAGCAAAATGAGTGAATCTACACTCTAAAATATGCCCGTTTGAAATTTGTAAAAAGACAAATATTTAGGAACGAAGGAGTATAATTTTGTGCATGGCACATGGACCCGGATGATGAAGAGGCTTCTGGCAATGGTATCAAGCTTCCATCATTTGTTTACATAATTGACGTACTATACAAATAATTTTCCAGCGACATGAAATTGTACAATGGTGTGAGCTTTCAGCTTTTGTTTCGCGTGTCTTGCCATCGATGCTCTTTCGGAAACAATAAAAAAACTAACTTCCTTGCTAATGCATGTCAATTATTAGCAGATCAGAGCTAATAATTACATCACAACTGAAGACAGAGTTGTGAGAAGGTGTTAAATTAAAATTGATCCATGCTTTCATTGGCAGCAACGTCACCCCAGCTCTGTCTAAATCAACAAGGCATGTTGGGAAAAAAAGTAGCTGTCTGGAGCATGCAACATTCCGATCATTTTGTGCAGTTCCACTAAAATAGAGCTGAGCGTCCCTGTTCCAAAGATATTAAGTGTGACTACGATAATAGAGGACTGCTGATGAAACAATAAACACACAAATAGAAGCCGGTCACCTTTGCAGTCTCTCTTAAGACTAACTAGTTGGAGAAGATTAGGCTCGGAGTTGGATGAGGAGGATGGAGCAAAACCAATCTCCCTTTGTGTAGTCGCACTGAAATGTAGAGACGTTGCCCGCGTGACATTTTAGTACAACTTCACAAAACACTCTTAAGAAAAAAGTGATTTGTGCAGTTCACCAAAAGGTCGCAATAGCAACAAGTAGAAAGGAGACAATTACTGGCCAATAACAGTTGATGACACATGCGACGACAAAAAATAAGCATATTCCTTGTCCTAAGGGAAGATAACAACACGGTTGTGTTTGTCTAAAACGGTGTGAGGACGAGAATGCAATATGGAAAGTACGCCGGACGAGCTACGTTTTGGGCAAAGAACTATGGAAGATCCACATGCAGCGACGTGGGAAGACGGGCAGTGGAGCAAGGCCGGAGGGGATACCTGGAGGTCGTCGGGATGTAACTAGGTGAGCGGCGGCGGGCGGAATCTGCGAGCAGGTGGCGTAGGCCCTGCCGCGCCGGAGCTTGGTCAGAGAGAACGGCGTGTACCGCAGATCGGGACGTGCTGCCTCGGCGCCGTCAAACGGAGAAACGATGCACTTCCTCCCTTTCCCCCGGCGGACGGGATGCGGCCGGATCAGTGACCAACGGTGAGAGAGAGAGAGGCCACCGCACTCCCTTTCCCCCGGCGGACGGGATGCGGCCGGATCAGTGACCAACGGTGAGAGAGAGAGAGGCCACCGCACTCCCTTTCCCCCGGCGGACGGGATGCGGCCGGATCAGTGACCAACGGTGAGAGAGAGAGAGGCCACCGCAGCCTTGTGTGAGATACTCTGAAGAGCGACAAACCAGGCAGGCAGGCTCCATTGTATATAGTGAGCGGACTACCTTTTTCTCCATAAAAATCGTTTTATATTCTGTGTACGTGCCATTGAGCGCTATAACTTTATTTAAAAATAACGCGGCAACGCGTCAAGTCGAACTTTGTTTCGTGCACGCGTGGTACACGACCTCCCTAGGTAAACAACCGCTACAGGCGTTCAAATTAGCACGTGGGCTGCCATTTCGTAAAGAAATGAGCTCCACCGTGTACCCGCGCGGGTGTGGCTGGGCACGAAGCGTGAGTACGTGCACGGTGCACCTATTCTCTTCTTGTATACGTACACCACCTACGTGGGGTTGTGTGAGAGAGATACAAACCTAGAGAGATATAGTGTGTGGGTTCTTGAGAGTTTTTGGGGGGGGGGTCAATCAAAAAATGTAACATATGCAATGTGTGTGAAATAGAGTCCTGGATATAACATATATATAGAGGGGGCGATCCACGAGAAGAGAGTGGAGGTATCATCGGCTTGAGGTGTCCATAGAATCGAAGAGAGGGATGATGTGTGTGTGTGTGCGCGCGCGATCGATAAAGAGTGCCATCGAATTTGTGTGTGCCCACGTCAAAGATATAGAGTGGCTGGCCTACTGGAACGTGAGATGGGACATGTGCAGTTTGTCTCTGTGGCATGGATACCTACCTGCAGCGCTCGACTATCGGTGTGTGGTGGGGGAAGAGGGAGGCCCAATTAACTATAGAGGTACAATGGCTGGTATATGTGTGGAGGAGGAGAGAGGCCTACCTCATGTATTAAGGAGATCGATCTGCCTCATGTATTAAGGGAGATCGATCGGCATCCATGCATATGTGCAGGAGAGGAATAAGGTTGGGAGAGAGACAGAGCTAGAGTGTTGGAGGGGGTGGTAGTGGAGTTGCTTCTAACAAATGGTGGGATAGGCTTGCTAGACAAACGGAGGGCACGCCCGCAATATCAATAAGAGAGGAGATGGCTGCTTGTTGTCTGTGCACGTGCGTGTGAGAGACGGGTCAGGAGGCATGCACGAATGATGAGGGGGGACGATGTGGCTGTGGTAAGCAGACGTAACTACATAGGAAGATCAATCGCCCTTTGTTAGAGAAAGGAGAGACATAACTTGTGAGGTACGTCGATCGATGGGGGGGTAGTTAAAGTCGATCTAGGTATATGTTGGGAGATCGATCGGTATACATGCATGTGTGTGTTAGAAGCAAATGAGGCACGAGGAGAAGGATAGAGAGAGAGGGATGCATGTAGGAGGTGGTACGAGAGGCATACTATATCGAGGGGGGAGGAGTGTGCGAGTACGAGAACGATGAAAAGAGTGGTGGGAGTGAGGCATGGACGGTGACAAGAGAAGAGGGGAAGCTTGTGTTTGTGCTAGGCACACCTGGCTAGAGAGGCATATCGATCGATGTGTGCCGTAAAGAAGGAGCTGGGGGGCCTACACACACCGTGGGTGAACGACCTAAAGTGAAAAGACGAATTTGCGCGATGGAGCTAGAGAATGCTGAGGGAGGGTGAGAGGGATGCGGGCGTGTGCATGCACAAGAGAAAGTTAGCGCTAGCTACAAAGATAAGAGGGTTGTGTGGGTGTAAAAGACGAATAGAGATCATATATACTTCATTATAAAAAGCGAATTCGGATATTTGAAGAATTTATCATAGTGTTTCAAACCGACGCATGTGTGAATATATATAACGGTGATACACATGGTGTGGTTATGAACATGTTATACTACATTTAATATATTTTATCTCTACTCTTATAAAAAACGGAGTTGTTGATGATGGTGTGCCTGCCATCCTGCATTATAGGCCGTCCGATTTATATCTGGCGGATAGCAAGGAAACTATGATGGTTGAAGTTGGCAACAATCATGATTGTAGATTCTTATTGAAATAGAGAAACGAATTCAAATTTAGTTCGAATTGCAGCGGTAGTATAGACATTTGGAATGCACTAAAATGTTGGTATGAGTAGGTTACATGCATTATACAGCAAGCGAAAAAATTTAATCGGACATAACATGGATTCATACTCCCTCCTTCCATCTATATAGGGCGTAATGAGATTTTTAAGACCGCCTTTGACTATTGACAAGATTAATAGTACATGACATGCACAATGTGAAAATTATATCATTGAAAGAACCTTTCACAGACGAATTTAACGGTGTGCTTTGTGTAAGTTGCATGTCATATATCATTGCTCTAATATTTGGTCAAAGTTAGCATCGAAAAACGCATTAGGCCCTATATAGATGGAAGGAGGGAGTAGCTTTGAATAGCATTTGTATAGTAAAACGGGGCAAGACTCTCTCTTTGTGTGGTGTGAATAGTTTTATTTTTTTCGTTTTCTTTTTGGTTGAGGGAAGTGCGAATTGATTTGGTACGTACAAGTACAATATTACTACACGTTAGGCTTGTCCCTAAAATTCAACCCGCGTCTTGTTATATCCCGAAAATTCAGATATCGTGCTCCCAAAACTGGCGCCTTCACAACCCGCGCCTTGCTATCCCGAAATTACAACGCGCGCGAAAACTCCCTCCAGCTGCCAAATCCCGACACGCGAAATCCCCCTTCTAACCCTGAGCCGAAAGGGCCGCTAGTTCAAATCGGTGGGGGGTACTTTTGTAACACACCCTACATTTTGGACAAGCGCGTCCCTAAGTCATGCTTCACCCCCTCCCATCGCCCCCTTTTCGCCATTCGAAATCCCAGGCCGCCATAACCTCTCCGCTCCAGCCGCGAAACCCCACCCTCCTCCGTCCGCCACGTCACCGCTGCCCAGCCGGAGCCTCTTCCCCGACGACGTCGTCCACCGCAACAGCTCGACGTCCCTCGTCCACCTCCCCGGATGAGGATCCGTCGTCCATCTCGCCGTCCCGCCGGTTCAGCCGCCCCGTCCTCCACCTCCAAGGAGCTGCTCCGACGATCGCCTCGTCTATCGCGGCTGCTCCATCCCCACAGCGCCGCCTTAACCTGCTCCACCGGAACCGCAGCATCCTCACCGACTCCTCGGACGAAGCCGAGGCCTACTCGGCACACCAAAGAGGTTGTACACTCATCGCATCGCACCTTCTCCTTAACTCGACCTCCCGGCGCCGACGGTGCTCCATCCCGCACCCCCATGGAGCGGCTACCTTGAAGCCGGCGCCGCGGGCGACATCTCCATGGCGGCTCTCCCCAGTGCGAGGCCCCTTCGGCGGCGGCGTCCATACCAGCCGGATCTGCTGCTGCTGCTCCGGCTCTCGCTCGATCGCTCGCTCGCCCAGCTGCTGCTGCTGCTCTCCCCCTCGCTCGTGCTGCTGCTCTGCTCCGATTAAGCCACACTTCAGTCGACTGAATCGACTTTTGGGTCAGTCGATTTTCAGGGGTTGGGGGGCTCGCCGGAGTTAAGGAAGAACCACCCGCAGCGGGGACGGGGGCTCGCCGGAGAGGTACCCCACTATCTATCTTAGGGTTCAGGGTGGGGGCGGGGGGCCTAGAGGGCTGGCCGGGGCGGTGGTGGCAAGTTGTTTCGGGGCGGCGAGGCAGCGCTGGGGCCGGCGGTTCGGCCGGTGGTGGCTGGCGGCTCAGGGGGGTGCAGGTTGAAGATGAACTGCAGGCCCTCCCTAAACTACATGTCAAGTGCCTCTCTGCTACCATTGCGTTCAGTTTCGACAGTAGCATTCAGATTCCACAGTAAATTTCAGTTTCGACAGTTAAGTTCAGAGTCAACAGTTTTTACCTCATCTGTTGTAGTCAGGTGGTTTTTGGTGATGTTAATTTTACATCCATTTTACATCATCTATTGGAGATGCTATTAGAATCCCACTTGAGATTGACGATGTCTGTCTTGTGCTGCTTCAGCCTTGACGTCTTACGGCTCACCGGAGCTGCTCCAACGACAGAACGATCCATCACAACAGAGCAGTGCCCTGGACGCCGTCTACAGATTCCTCAGATCTCCCTCCACACCTCCGACAGCCACCTCTGCCTCAACTGCTTCAGCGACCAACCCAATGATGCTGAGGTCGACACGGCTACGGCAAAGAGGTTGTACACTTGTTGCATCACTTATTACTATACATTCACGTCGATCCATTAGGGCTATTTTGGTTCAACGGAAAAACGTCGATCCACTGGTTGTTACCATCACTCTAAATTTCTGCATGCTCTCCTTACATAATCTCACCATATTTTTTTCGTATGCATGTCAGATATTGTACACAGTCATGCTGAACATGTAGAGAAAAAGAGAAGAGTTTTGCGCGGCAATACAATGTCATGCAGACATCGCTCCATGGTGGGTTCAATGGCAAACCCTCCCCACCCCTCTCCAGATTGTAATCCAGAGGAAGATATCTGTTCTGAGGCGGATTCAGACGCCGCTGACCACTCCTATTTACCCCCAAGGTGTTTGCTCTACCTTGGCATGATGATGTTAGTCATATCATGCATATGTTGCCTTGCAGTGCCTACTTTTGACATCATATATGTCATCTGCTTAGTTTAGACATGTTCTGTAATGCCACCTGTTTAGTTTCTATATCATATATGGGAATTATGCAGTCTCATGTCTTTTAGCCAGCCATAATATATGTGAAATGTGCAATGCCATCCTGTTTAACCAGGCATCATATATTTGAATGATATCTTGCCCATCCTTTTCTTCATTACATTTCCATTTGTCGACAATGTTTGTACATTAAACTACTCTTCCTGTGAATCAGCCATTTGGGTGGGAGATGGAAAAATCTGGAGTGAAAACAAGGCCTTCAGAGCAGACAGTGCTACCTGTCGAAGCAGATCTCTTGTTGGGTCCCGATAGCTCCTCAGAGATGGATTCAGAGACAGATGACCAGTCCTATTCCCCCACTGAGGTGTATGCTCTAACTTGGCACGGTTATACTGCTCATATCATGCATACGGTGTCTTGCATTGCATAGTTTAGACATCATATACACAATATTCAACACCATGTTCTTAGTTCAGACATCATATCGAATGCCCTCTGTTTAGCATATAAATCACATATGTGAATTAAATGATGCGATCCTGATTACTTAGATAACATGTAGGTGAATTATGTCATGCGATCCTGTTTAGTTATTCATCATATCTTTGAATTATGTTATGCTATGCTATCCAGTTTAGATAGACATCATATATGTGAAATTATGTCATGCTATCCGTTTTAGTTAAACAATATACATGTCAACTATTTCATGCCCTCTTTTTTCCACACTATCTATTGCATCTGTCTCTCATACAATGTCTGTACATTCAACTATGTTTCCTGTTTATCAGCCATTTGAATTGGAGCGGGTGATGCCAGTATCTAGCGGACTAAAAACACGGTCTTCAAATAAAACAGTGCTACCTCTTGGTGGAGATAGCACCCCGGTTGTACATGCACAAGAACCAGCCCTACCACACATAACCCAAACTCTCGCAGATTGTACCCCTACTGCGATGGACAGAGAACCAGCTTCACCCAATCTAACCCCAACCCCAGCCGATAGTAACCCAGTTCCTGTTGACACAGCACCATCTCCACCACAGAGCTCCCAAACAAGAGCAGTTAGTAAGGCAGCTCCAGTGCCCAAAGGGCCAGTACTATCACGGCGAACCCCAACTCCACCAGTTAGTACGCCTATTCCTGTGGAGGAAGCACAACCAGCTAGTCGTAGTTTAGCATCTATCGCATTTGATGTTGTTAAATCGTATGTGCGTATCTTCCCATCTTGGAAATATTATACTGAAGATGAAGGAAAATGCCAGTTGCAGGTGTTTGTCCAGGAGTTATGTGTAAGTAATGTTATTCATGGCAATTACTTTGCTTCGTCCCATACATCCTACCTCCATGATGGTTATAATACAGCAAATTTTCCCATTTTTCTCTATAGAGAAGGACCGATTTGGAAACTCAGGATGAGGTAACCTGTGCTAATACCTCTGCTATCTTCAAGAATGCTTGGTGGCAGTATCGGAATTACCTGAAGAAAACGTACTTCACCGGCAAAGAAACTCATCAAATTCCCTTACGTTCTCCTGAGACACATTTACTGGACGATGACTGGGAACGCCTTGTTCTGTACTGGTCCCGAACCAAGAATGTGGTAAGGTCTATGAGCTCATTTTCTATTTTTTAGTATTATATTCTTGCGTCTTACTGTACTCTGTTCATGTAGAACAAGTGCCTAAACCTGAAGAACAACTGTTCTAATTTAAGATTCCATTGCTATCATAGTTCAAAAAAGCGCTAGGCGTTAATTGTGCGTTTTGCCACCGCCTTGCGCTTTACTGACCAAAGCGCATGCTTATGCGCAGTTATGCACAGATTATGCGTAGTTATGCGCAATGCGTTTTGCCAACGCCTAGAGCCTAGGCGCGCTTAAGCGCTCGCTTAGGCGCGCCTTTTTTAACTATGATTGCTTTGCTCTTGTATCACTGTATTTACTCATACAAACTTATTTTTAAATTGAAGGATCCAATCGAAACTCCAATGGCACAGCAGGTATGTTCACGCATGTTTCTTTAACAGGTTTGCTCTTATCAATAGCTCTGTTGATTTCAATTTCAATTGTGTATACAGTTGACTTTCATATCATGCACATTACTAGCATCACAACAGAGCCAATAGTGTTGTTGTACATGTAGACCCGTGGTACCCATCTGAAATCTTGTTGTGCCGTGTAGTTTCCCACGCTTTGTATTCTTTCACTGCTGCTTTGTCTTGAACTGATATGATTTGAACCGTGTCTCTATTTTGATTTGGCAAGACAATGCAGTGACCATAGGACATAGATATATGTTTGTTTGATGCTTTTATTATGTACTAGTACTTGGCAATAGAAGACTTGGTAGTTTAATCCTGTCCACCTTACTAATGAACTGGTTCACCGAAATGAGTTTCATATACTAGTACATGCTAAACTTGTTATGTGTCTGCTTGTTTCTTCTTTTAGAATGCTGACAGAATATTGGGGAAGAGTGCCTTATTAAGCAATGGTAAAGGAAGTAATGCAGATAAGGTTCAGGATAGTGACACATCCTTGTTGGTCTCCAACAAAGCTGATAAAACAGCTAAGGAAGACTATCTTGAAGACAGCGAGACAACCCCAAAGTCCTGTCTTGGTTTAGTGTTCGAGTTACTGGCCACTACCGCTTGCACAAGCTATTCAAACTCACTGTCTGAATCAGTTCGGTTTCTTGAGTCTCAACTACAAGCTGAAAGACATCGATCAGTTGTGCTGCGACAAGAAGCGGAAGGACTGCAGAAGTCCCTGGAGCATTCAGATGCATACTTTCTGGTGCAACAGCAAGCGTTGGAGGATTTTAGCGCCAAACAGGACAAAGCTAATCAGCTTGCTAAGCTTATTGCCAGCATGGTGGATACCCAGGATAACGTTTCTTGAGCTCTTCTGAAGTTGTTTCAGGTATGCTCTTGTTTTGCTGCCACGTTTATTTGCACTGGTGGCCAATTTTGACGGCCAGTGTATGTAATGTGCTGCTTTGTTCCCTATATTTGCACTGGTGGCGAACTTTGATGCCCAGTGGATGTAATATGTGTAATAGCGGTAATAGGCTAGCGTTAATTGCTTGCTTATTTATTTCCTTATTGTCTTGTTTAGTTGTTTACTTGTAGTCACTGTAGTGTTGGGGAACGTAGTAATTTCAAAAAATTTCCTACGCACACGCAAGATCATGGTGATGCATAGCAACGAGAGGGGAGAGTGGTTTCCACGTACCCTCGTAGACCGACAGCGGAAGCGTTATCACAACGCGGTTGATGTAGTCGTACGTCTTCACGATCCGACCGATCAAGTACCGAACGCACGGCACCTCCAAGTTCTGCACACGTTCAGCTCGATGACGTCCCTCGAACTCCGATCCAGCCGAGTGTTGAGGGAGAGTTTCGTCAGCACGACGGCGTGGTGACGATGATGATGTTCCACCGACGCAGGGCTTCGCCTAAGCTCCGCAACGGTATTATCGAGGTGTAATATGGTGGAGGGGGGCACCGCACATGGCTAAAATATCGTATATCAAGTGTGTCCATGGGGTGCCCCCTGCCCCCGTATATAAAGGAGCAAGGGGGAGGCCGCCGGCCTAGGGAGGAGAGGCGCGCTAGAAGGGGGAGTCCTACTCCCACCGGGAGTAGGACTCCTCCTTTCCTTGTTGGAATAGGAGAAGGGAAGGGAGAAGGAGAAAGAAGGAAGGGGGCGCCCCCATTCCCTAGTCCAATTCGGACCAGATCATGGGGAGGGGCGCGGCCACCTCTTGAGGCCTTTCTCTCCTTTCCCGTATGGCCCATTAAGGCCCAATACGAATTCCCGTAACTCTCCGGTACTCCGAAAAATACCCGAATCACTCGGAACCTTTCCGAAGTCCGAATATAGTTGTCCAATATATCGATTTTTACGTCTCGGACATTTCGAGACTCCTCGTCATGTCCCCGATCTCATCCGGGACTCCGAACTCCTTCGGTACATCAAAACTCAATAAAACTGTCATCATAACGTTAAGCGTACGGACCCTACGGGTTCGAGAACTATGTAGACATGACCGAGACACCTCTCCGGTCAATAACCAATAGCGGGACCTGGATGCACATATTGGCTCCCACATATTCTACGAAGATCTTTATCGGTCAGACCGCATAACAACATACGTTGTTCCCTTTGTCATCGGTATGTTACTTGCCCGAGATTCGATCGTCGGTATCTCGATACCTAGTTCAATCTCGTTACCGGCAAGTCTCTTTACTCGTTCCGTAATACATCATCCCGCAACTAACTCATTAGTCACAATGCTTGCAAGGCTTATAGTGATGTGCATTACCGAGTGGGCCCAGAGATACCTCTCCGACATCGGAGTGACAAATCCTAATCTCGAAATACGCCAACCCAACAAGTACCTTTGGAGACACCTGTAGAGCACCTTTATAATCACCCATTTACGTTGTGACGTTTGGTAGCACACAAAGTGTTCCTCCGGTAAACGGGAGTTGCATAATCTCATAGTCATAGGAACATGTATAAGTCATGAAGAAAGCAATAGCAACATACTAAACGATCGGGTGCTAAGCTAACGGAATGGGTCAAGTCAATCACGTCATTCTCCTAATGAGGTGATCCCGTTAATCAAATGACAACTCATGTCTATGGCTAGGAAACATAACCATCTTTGATTAACGAGCTAGTCAAGTAGAGGCATACTAGTGACACTCTGTTTGTCTATGTATTCACACATGTATTATGTTTCCGGTTAATACAATTCTAGCATGAATAATAAACATTTATCATGATATAAGGAAATAAATAATACTTTATTATTGCCTC
The DNA here is from genome assembly GCF_018294505.1 of Triticum aestivum. Classification (NCBI taxonomy): domain Eukaryota; kingdom Viridiplantae; phylum Streptophyta; class Magnoliopsida; order Poales; family Poaceae; genus Triticum; species Triticum aestivum. The sequence goes on along the minus strand of NC_057811.1, from coordinate 224,718,622 downwards.
TAGGGCATATTTCCTTCAGTCTCCCACTTGCACTAGAGTCAATAATCTAGTTCACATCGCCATGTGATTTAACATCAATAATTCACATCACCATGTGATTAACACCCATAGTTCACATCTCTATGTGACCAACACTCAAAGGGTTTACTAGAGTCAATAATCTAGTTCACATCGCTATGTGATTAACACCCAAAGAGTACTAAGGTGTGATCATGTTTTGATTGTGAGATAATTTTAGTCAACGGGTCTGTCACATTCAGATCCGTAAGTATTTTGCAAATTTCTATGTCTACAATGCTCTGCACGGAGCTACTCTAGCTAATTGCTCCCACTTTCAATATGTATCTAGACCGAGACTTAGAGTCATCTAGATTTAGTGTCAAAACTTGCATCGACGTAACCCTTTACGACGAACCTTTTGTCACTTCCATAATCGAGAAACATATCCTTATTCCACTAAGGATAATTTTGACCGCTGTCCAGTGATCTACTCCTAGATCACTATTGTACTCCCTTGCCAAAATCAGTGTAGGGTATACAATAGATCTGGTACACAGCATGGCATACTTTATAGAACCTATGGCCAAGGCATAGGGAATGACTTTCATTCTCTTTCTATCTTCTGCCGTGGTCGGGCTTTGAGTCTTACTCAATTTCACACCTTGTAACACAGGCAAGAACTCTTTCTTTGACTGTTCTATTTTGAACTACTTCAAAATCTTGTTAAGGTATGTACTCATTGAAAAAACTTATCAAGCGTCTTGATCTATCTCTATAGATCTTGATGCTCAATATGTAAGCAGCTTCACCGAGGTCTTTCTTTGAAAAACTCCTTTCAAACACTCCTTTATGCTTTGCAGAATAATTCTACATTATTTCCGATCAACAATATGTCATTCACATATACTTATCAGAAATGCTTGTAGTGCTCCCACTCACTTTCTTGTAAATACAGGCTTCACCGCAAGTCTGTATAAAACTATATCCTTTGATCAACTTATCAAAGCGTATATTCCAACTCCGAGATGCTTGCACCAGTCCATAGATGGATCGCTGGAGCTTGCATATTTTGTTAGCACTTTTAGGATTGACAAAACCTCCTGGTTGCATCATATACAACTCTTCTTTAATAAATCCATTAAGGAATGTAGTTTTGTTTATCCATTTGCCAGATTTCATAAAATGCGGCAATTGCTAATATGATTCAGACAGACTTTAAGCATAGATACGAGTGAGAAACTCTCTCATCGTAGTCAACACCTTGAACTTGTCGAAAACCTTTTGCGACAATTCTAGCTTTGTAGATAGTGACACTACTATCAGCGTCCGTCTTCCTCTTGAAGATCCATTTAATCTCAATGGCTCGCCGATCATTGGGCAAGTCAATCAAAGTCCATACTTTGTTCTCATATATGGATCTTATCTCAGATTTCATGGCCTCAAGCCATTTCGCGGAATCTGGGCTCACCATCGCTTCTTCATAGTTCGTAGGTTCGTCATGGTCTAGTAACATAACCTCCAGAACAGGATTACCGTACCACTCTGGTGCGGATCTTACTCTGGTTGACCTACGAGGTTCAGTAATAACTTGATCTGAAGTTCCATGATCATCATCATTAACTTCCTCACTAATTGGTGTAGGAGTCACAGGAACAGATTTCTGTGATGAACTACTTTCCAATAAGGGAGCAGGTACAGTTACCTCATCAAGTTCTACTTTCCTCCCACTCACTTCTTTCGAGAGAAACTCCTTCTCTAGAAAGGATCCATACTAAGCAACGAATGTCTTGCCTTCGGATCTGTGATAGAAGGTGTACCCAACTGTCTCCTTTGGGTATCCTATGAAGACACATTTCTCCGATTTGGGTTTGAGCTTATCAGGATGAAACTTTTTCACATAAGCATCGCAACCCCAAACTTTAAGAAACGACAACTTTGGTTTCTTGCCAAACCACAGTTCATAAGGCGTCGTCTCAACGGATTTTGATGGTGCCCTATTTAACGTGAATGTAGCTGTCTCTAATGCATAACCCCAAAACGATAGTGGTAAATTGGTAAGAGACATCATATATTGCACCATATCTAATAAAGTACGGTTACGATGTTCAGACACACCATTACACTGTGGTGTTCCAGGTGGCGTGAGTAGTGAAACTATTTCACATTGTTTTAACTGAAGGCCAAACTCGTAACTCAAATACTCTTCTCTACGATCAGATCGTAGAAACTTTATTTTTCTTGTTACGATGATTTTCCACTTCACTCTGAAATTATATGAACTTTTCAAATGTTTCAGACTTATGTTTCATTAAGTAGATATACCCATATCTGCTCAAATCATCTGTGAAGGTGAGAAAATAACGATATCCGCCACGAGCCTCAATATTCATTGGACCACATACATCTGTATGTATGACTTCCAACAAATCTGTTGCTCTCTCCATATTTCCGGAGAACGGCGTTTTAGTCATCTTGCCCATGAGGCACAGTTCGCAAGCATCAAGTGATTCATAATCAAGTGATTCCAAAATCCCATCAGTATGGAGTTTCTTCATGCGCTTTACACCAATATGACCTAAACGGCAGTGCCACAAATAAGTTGCACTATCATTATTAACTTTGCATCTTTTGGCTTCAATATTATGATATGTGTATCACTACGATCGAGATCCAACAAACCATTTTCGTTGGTGTGTATGACCATAGAAGGTTTTTATTCATGTAAACAGAACAACAATTGTTCTCTAACTTAAATGAATAACCGTATTGCAATAAACATGATCAAATCATATTCATGCTCAACGCAAACACCAAATAACACTTATTTAGTTTCAACACTAATCCCGAAAGTATAGGGAGTGTGCGATGATGATCATATCAATCTTGGAACTACTTCCAACACACATCGTCACCTCGCCTTTTACTAGTCTCTGTTTATTCTGCAACTCCCGTTTCGAGTTACTACTCTTAGCAACTGAACCAGTATCAAATACCGAGGGGTTGCTATAAACACTAGTAAAGTACACATCAATAACATGTATATCCAATATACCTTTGTTCACTTTGCCATCCTTCTTATCCACCAAATAGTTGGGGTAGTTCCGCTTCCAGTGACCAGTCCCTTTGCAGTAGAAGCACTTAGTCTCAGGCTTAGGACCAGACTTAGGCTTCTTCACTTGAGCAGCAACTTGCTTGCCGTTCTTCTTGAAGTTCCCCTTCTTCCCTTTGCCCTTTTCTTGAAACTAGTGGTCTCGTCAACCATCAACACTTGATGTTTTTCTTGATTTCTACCTTCGTCGATTTCAGCATCACGAAGAGCTCGGGAATTACTTTCGTCATCCCTTGCATACTATAGTTCATCACGAAGTTCTACTAACTTGGTGATGGTGACTAGAGAATTCTGTCAATCACTATTTTATCTGGAAGATTAACTCCCACTTGATTCAAGCGATTGTAGTACCCAGACAATCTGAGCACATGCTCACTAGTTGAGCGATTCTCCTCCATCTTTTAGCTATAGAACTTGTTGGAGACTTCATATCTCTCAACTCGGGTATTTGCTTGAAATATTAACTTCAACTCCTGGAACATCTCATATGGTCCATGACGTTCAAAACGTCTTTGAAGTCCCGATTCTAAGCCGTTAAGCATGGTGCACTAAACTATCAAGTAGTCATCATATTGAGCTAGCCAAACGTTCATAACGTCTGCATCTGCTCCTGCAATAGGTCTGTCACCTAGCGGTGCATCAAGGACATAATTTTTCTGTGCAGCAATGAGGATAATCCTCAGATCACGGATCCAATCCGCATCTTTGCTACTAACATCTTTCAACATAATTTTTCTCTAGGAACATATCAAAAATAAACACAGGGAAGCAACAACGCGAGCTATTGATCTACAACATAATTTGCAAAATACTATCAGGACTAAGTTCATGATAAATTTAAGTTCAATTAATCATATTACTTAAGAACTCCCACTTAGATAGATATCCCTCTAATCATCTAAGTGATTACGTGATCCAAATCAACTAAACCATGTCCGATCATCACGTGAGATGGAGTAGTTTCAATGGTGAACATCACTATGTTGATCATATCTACTATATGATTCACGCTCGACCTTTCGGTCTCTGTGTTCCGAGGCCATATCTGCATATGCTAGGCTCGTCAAGTTTAACCTGAGTATTCCGCGTGTGCAACTGTTTTGCACCCGTTGTATTTGAACGTAGAGCCTATCACACCCGATCATCACGTGGTGTCTCAGCACGAAGAACTTTCTCAACGGTGCATACTCAGGGAGAACACTTTTATCTTGAAATTTTAGTGAGAGATCATCTTATAATGCTACCGTCAATCAAAGCAAGATAAGATGCATAAAGGATTAACATCACATGCAATCAATATAAGTGATATGATATGGCCATCATCATCTTGTGCTTGTGATCTCCATCTCCGAAGCACCGTGCTTGTGATCTCCATCTCTGAAGCACCGTCATGATCACCATCGTCACCGGCGCGACACCTTGATCTCCATCGTAGTATCGTTGTCGTCTCGCCAACTTATTGCTTTTACGACTATCGCTACCGCTTAGTGATAAAGTAAAACTATTACATGGCGATTGCATTTCATACAATAAAGCGACAACCATATGGCTCCTGCCAGTTGCCGATAACTCGGTTACAAAACATGATCATCTCATACAACAAATTATATCACATCATGTCTTGACCATATCACATCACAACATGCCCTGCAAAAACAAGTTAGACATCCTCTATTTTGTTGTTGCAAGTTTTACGTGGCTGCTACGGGCTTAGCAAGAACCGTTCTTACCTACGCATCAAAACCACAACGATAGTTTGTCAAGTTGGTGCTGTTTTAACCTTCGCAAGGACCGGGCGTAGCCACACTCGGTTCAACTAAAGTGAGAGAGACAGACACCCGCCGGTCACCTTTAAGCAACGAGTGCTCGCAACGTTGAAACCAGTCTCGCGTAAGGGTACGCGTAATGTCGGTCCGGGCTGCTTCATCTCACAATACCGCTGAACCAAAGTATGACATGCTGGTAAGAAGTATGACTTATATCGCCCACAACTCACTTGTGTTCTACTCGTGCATAGCATCAACGCATAAAACCAGGCTCGGATGCCACTGTTGGGGAACGTAGTAATTTCAAAAAAAATTCCTACGCACACGCAAGATCATTGTGATGCATAGCAACGAGAGGGGAGAGTGTTGTCCACGTACCCTCGTAGACCGACAGCGGAAGCGTTATCACAACGCGGTTGATGTAGTCGTACGTCTTCACGATCCAACCGATCAAGTACCGAACGCACGACACCTCCAAGTTCTGCACACGTTCAGCTCGATGACGTCCCTCGAACTCCGATAAAGCCGAGTGTTGAGGGAGAGTTTCGTCAGCACGACGGCGTGGTGACGATGATGATGTTCCACCGACGCAGGGCTTCGCCTAAGCTCCGCAACGGTATTATCGAGGTGTAATATGGTGGAGGGGGGCACCGCACATGGCTAAAATATCGTATATCAAGTGTGTCCATGGGGTGCCCCCTGCCCCCGTATATAAAGGAGCAAGGGGGAGGCCGCCGGCCTAGGGAGGAGAGGCGCGCTAGAAGGGGGAGTCCTACTCCCACCGGGAGTAGGACTCCTCCTTTCCTTGTTGGAATAGGAGAAGGGAAGGGAGAAGGAGAAAGAAGGAAGGGGGCGCCCCCCTTCCCTAGTCCAATTCGGACTAGATCATGGGGAGGGGCGCGGCCACCTCTTGAGGCCTTTCTCTCCTTTCCCGTATGGCCCATTAAGGCCCAATACGAATTCCCGTAACTCTCCGGTACTCCGAAAAATACCCGAATCACTCGGAACCTTTCCGAAGTCCGAATATAGTCGTCCAATATATCGATTTTTACGTCTCGGACATTTCGAGACTCCTCGTCATGTCCCCGATCTCATCCGGGACTCCGAACTCCTTCGGTACATCAAAACTCAATAAAACTGTCATCATAACGTTAAGCGTGCGGACCCTATGGGTTCGAGAACTATGTCGACATGACCGAGACACCTCTCCGGTCAATAACCAATAGCGGGACCTGGATGCACATATTGGCTCCCACATATTCTACGAAGATCTTTATCGGTCAGACCGCATAACAACATACGTTGTTCCCTTTGTCATCGGTATGTTACTTGCCCGAGATTCGATCGTCGGTATCTCGATACCTAGTTCAATCTTGTTACCGGCAAGTCTCTTTACTCGTTTCGTAATACATCATCCCGCAACTAACTCATTAGTCACAATGCTTGCAAGGCTTATAGTGATGTGCATTACCGATTGGGCCCAGAGATACCTCTCCGACTATCGGAGTGACAAATCCTAATCTCGAAATACGCCAACCCAACAAGTACCTTTGGAGACACCTGTAGAGCATCTTTATAATCACCCATTTACGTTGTGACGTTTGGTAGCACACAAAGTGTTCCTCCGGTAAACGGGAGTTGCATAATCTCATAGTCATAGGAACATGTATAAGTCATGAAGAAAGCAATAGCAACATACTAAACGATCGGGTGCTAAGCTAACGGAATGGGTCAAGTCAATCACGTCATTCTCCTAATGAGGTGACCCCGTTAATCAAATGACAACTCATGTCTATGGCTAGGAAACATAACCATCTTTGATTAACGAGCTAGTCAAGTAGAGGCATACTAGTGACACTCTGTTTGTCTATGTATTCACACATGTATTATGTTTCCGGTTAATACAATTCTAGCATGAATAATAAACATTTATCATGATATAAGGAAATAAATAATACTTTATTATTGCCTCTAGGGCATATTTCCTTCATGCAGTTCTTTTTCTGTTTTTTTCTAGTGGCCACAATAGCCTATTTTTGGTAACTAGGCCAAAATAATCGTGGCAACACATGGACTGTTGTAACCAAGGGCCTCCTGCAGGCCGTATGATCCATGGGCCTTCGTCCGGCCGTAGGATCCATCGGCCTTCTATACGGGCCTTAGGGTCCATGGGCCTTCTACGGGCCGTACTCTCCATGGGCCTCATACGGCCGTAGGATCCAAGGGCCTTCTACGGGGCGTATCATCATTTCGCCAATCATGGGCCGTACTATTCGTGAACCATAATGGGCCGTTAGTAGGCCGTATTTGATAACTCTATGAAAACAGCCCAACGGGTTTTTTTTGACATGAAAGCAGCCCAACGTATTAACGGTCGGCAAACGGGCCGACTGTAACGACGGGCTGAATTTGGCCCACAAGCAGAAAATGACAGTAACGGGCCGTATGTAACCGAATGCTGCAAATGAGCCCAAGAATCAATGGGCCCTGAGAAGGCCGAAAGATAACTTGGGCTGGAAACGACCCAATGGAATAACGGGCCGTTAATGGGTATAAAGTGATACACTGTTCATTACGGGCCAGTTTCACCACGGGCCGTTAATGGGCCAAGAGTTACAAAGGTCCTCATATGGGCCGAAAGAAGTCATGGGCCACACATGGGCCAGAAGTTAAAAAGGGCTGAATCATATTGGAAGGCCCAGATGACGCTACTGGGCCTATTTCGGATAGGGCGTAACGGGCCCTGGGTTAGCGGGCTGTAAATGGGCTATATGCGAACAGGCCGTTAATAGGCTTTCCGTGGGCCGGCTCGCCACCTTTTGACCAAGTCAAACGGGCCGGCCTTTACACAGGAATGGGCCTCTGTTGGGCCGTGCCACGTGTCGCCATATCATAGGCGCCTTCGGTCCAATGAGCGGATGACATCTGTCCCAACGGTGAGCCGACACGTGTTTCCTCCAGCCAATGATGATTTTACACGTGGAAAATCCCCATTGGTCGGGGCTGTTAACGGGTTATCGGATCCAAAACCCGACCCGATAGCTTAACGGCGTTCCGTTACGGTGGATGCCACGTGTCGGTCACCCTTGACGAAAGCACTTCTATGACGCGCGATTTATCGTCATGGAAGTGGACACTTCCATGATGATATTTTTGGTAATGTCATGGAACACTTCTACGGCAGCACATGTATGACTATCTTGATTCTGTCATAAATTTGTCATGGATGTACATGCATGACAAAAAACGCGACCTACTATGGCAAACACGTATCATCACGGAAGTGTATTTTTTTGTAGTGATGTGCTCGTCCTTCGGCTCGTACACCTGTTGGAGAAGTTGACGAGGAGCTGCGAGTCGCCTTTGACGGTGAGGCGCTTCACCCTAGAGCCGCCGCAGCCTTCAGGCCAGCTATGAGGCCTTCGTATTCTGTGATGTTGTTGGAGACCTTCTCGCCATGCTGAAAACAGAGTTGCACGGCGTAGTAGAGCTTGTCCTGAGTGGGCGAGATGAGCACTGCTCCAGCCCCCGCGCCCTGGTGCGTGAAGGCGCCATCGAAATACATGACCCAGCCGTCTAGTGCCTCGCTTCCTGGGGAGGTGGACCGGTCTTCTCCTTCCTCAAGAGCCGGGGCATCTGTCCATTCTGCCACAAAATCGGCGAGCGCGGCTCCCTTGATGACTCTGGTAGTGCTGAACTCCAACTGGAATGCTTGCAACTCGATGTTCCACTCAGCGACCCTTCCAGCTGAGTTAGGGCTCCCGAGCACCCTCTCCAATGGGTAGGCTGAGACGACCTTGATGGGGTGGCCCTGGAAGTAGTGCTGCAGCTTGCGCGAGGCCACCAAGAGTGCGAGCAGGAGCTTTTGCGGCATGGGGTAGCGCGCCCTCGCATCCTGCAGTACGGTGCTGACGAAGTACACCGGGTGCTCGACGAGGGCTGGCACACTGTCGAGGCTCAGGTCCTGCGGAGATTGTGGCATATCCTGAGGTGGTGGGTTTCCTGAGACCTGACCGTCCTCAGGAGCTTCTGCGATGTTGCCCTGCTGAGCTTGGTCTTCCGCCGCTGATGGCTTTGCTGCGCCTTCCTAACCCCGCGCTGCATCAGCTCTGGCTTGGCGCGGCACACCCTTGTCTTGGCGCTCCTCCCGAACTGCCACCAGCGCCGCGCTGGCGGAGTACGGGGTGGCGGCAAGGTAGAGCACCAGAGGCTCGAGAGGCCGCGGTGCCACCATCACCGGGGGGCTGGTGAGGTATTTCTTGAGGTCTTGGAAGGCCCGGTCAGCCTCCGGGGTCCACTCGAACGGGCCCTTCTTCTTCATGAGCTTAAAGAAGGGTAAGGCGCACTCGCCTAGCTTGGAGATGAAACGCCCTAACGCGGTCACCCGTCCTGCTAGCTTCTGCATCTCCTTGAGGGTCTGTGGTGGGCTCATGTCTTCGATGGCCTTGATCTTCTCCTGGTTCGCCTCGATACCTCTGTGGGATACGAGGAACCCCAGTAGCTTGCCGGAGGGGACGCCAAACACGCACTTCTCCGGGTTAAGCCTCAAGTTCACTTGGCGCAAGCTCTCGAAGGTCTCCTCCAAGTCTTGAATCAATGTCCTCGCCTCACGAGATTTGACCACTATGTCATCAACGTAGGCCTCTGTGTTTCTGTCGAGCTGCTGCCCCAAGGCGATGTGCATCAACCATTGAAAGGTTGCGCCCGCGTTGCGCAGCCCGAAGGGCATGCAGGTGTAGCAGTACACCCCGCATGGTGTCAGGAAGGCTGTCTTCTCCACATCCTGCACCGCCATCTTGATTTGGTGGTATCCTGAGAATGCATCCAGGAAACATAGCAAATCGCACTCGGCGGTGGAGTGGACGATTTGATCGATGCGCGGAAGCGGGAACATATCTTGGGAGCACGCTTTGTTAAGGTTGGTGAAGTCGACGCACATCCGTTCCTTCCCGCCTTTCTTCGGTACTACGACGGGGTTCGCCAGCCATTCGGGGTATCGAACTTCTCGGATGGTACCTGCCGCCTCCAGCTTGCATGTCTCTTGGACGATGAAGGCCTGCTTCTCAGTGGACTGCCGTCTTGCTCGCTGCTTCACGGGGCATACATTGGGGCACACCCTTAGATGATGCTGGATTACCTCTCTCGGGACCCCTACCAGCTGATTGGGCTCCCACGCGAATATCTCCTTGTTCGCGCGCAAAAACCTCACCAAAGCTTCTTCTTGTCCCAGGTCAAGGCCGGTTCCTATGGTGAAGGTGGCTCTTGAAGACCCGTCCTCGTTGACCGGCACCTGCTTGGTCTCCGCCTTGTCTTGAGTGGACAACTGCTGCTTCTTGGTGGGCGCGGTCTCCTTGGCCTCGGGCGTACCGGTGCCGGCTGGCTGTGCTGCTGTCGCGGTCTTGAAGGCGAGCCTGAGCACCATCACAGCCTCCTTAGTGTCCCCCGTGATGGTGAGGATGCCCTTGCTCCCTGGCATCTTCATGAGGTTGTAGGTCGGGTGAGTCGCCGCCATGAACTGAGCGAGAGCCGGGTACCCGAGGATGGCATTGTACGGGAGACTGATGTGGGCAATGTCAAAGTCCACCAGCTCGGTGCGATAGTTGTCTCGCGTGCCAAAGGTGACAGGGAGGCGGATCTGCCCCAGAGAGTGGGAAGCTCCACCACCCACTCCCGTGAAGGGCTTGCTAAGGCCGAGCCGCTCGAGCGGGACATGAAGAAGGCTGAAGGCTTCTACGGAGAGCAAGTTGAGGCCGGCGCCGCCGTCGATGAGGGTCTTGGTAACGGCCACGTTGCAGATGGTGGGTGTGCAGAACATCGGGAGCATCCCGGAGCCGGCAGTGGAGTCGGGCAGTCTTCCGAGCCGAAGGTGAGGTCTGCCTCCGGCGCAGCCCAACCCGGCGTAGCCCCCGGGCGCTTGGAGGCTGCCCCAATCTGACGGAAGAAAGGTTTGACATGGCGATCTGAAGGCGGTGCTTGGGAGCAACCCAGCAGTGCCGCGACTGCGTGGTGTGCCGGCACCGCGTAGCGCGTGGTGAAGAGGTTGCGGAGTTCCCCCCAGGATGCCACCATGGATCCCGGGAGGTTGAGCAGCCAGGCGCGCGGCTCGCCGGCGAGGGCCATGGGGAACCAGTTGGCCATGATCTTGTTGTCGCCTCCGGCTTTGAGGACGGCCTCCTCGTACGCCAGCATTAACGGCGTCGGGTCTGCCGCACCGCCGTAACGCGGCGGCATCTCCGGCTTGAACTTGGTCGGCCACTGCACTCGCCGCAGGGCGGGGGCCAGGGCTCGGTACCCAGACTCCCTGCTGCTAGTGTCGGCCGCAGAGGTGGGTGGCGGGGCACCTGCCATGGGAGCGTAGTGCGGCGGTACGGGGCGCAGGTTGGTGGAGAGGAGCCCTGGCCCACCCCTACCTGGCGCACCAAATGTCGGATGTGGGGTTCTAGCAAACCCTTGAGGTTCGTACACTGGGGTGCGCGTGAAGTCTTTCCCTCCTACCGATCTATGCCCTAGCTCGCTAAGATCTCGCGGACGAACTCGACGAACTTGCAACATAGAAAGACACGAGGTTTATACTGGTTCGGGCCACCGTTGTGGTGTAATACCGTACTCCAGTGTGGTGGTGGATTGCCTCTAGGGCTGATGATGAACAGTACAAGGGAAGAACAGCCTCCTGAGGTTGAGGTGTTCTTGTGAGTAGGCTCTCGATCGGGTTGGATCAAGCTAAGATCAGATGCCTCTACTATGGTGGCTAGCTCTACTTAAATAGGCCCTGGTCCTCTTCCCAAATATCGAGCGGGAAGGGAGCCAACAACGGCGGGCAAATTTGAAGGGGGACAGCCAGTACAAGCTATCCTGACAAAAGTGGTCTTCGCCTGCGAAAAGCTCTGGTGGTGACGCTGCCTTGGGCTCCATGATGACCTTCGTCTTGTCGTCCTTCTGGTCTTGGTCTCGTTGCACCAATATAGCAACCTTTGCCTGATGCCTCGGTACTCCTCGCCTGCGCTGGTCTCCTTAGCACCAAAGAGGAAATAAGGACGCTGCGCGCGCTGGCGCCCGCCTGGCGCCCGCCTGGTGTCGTGCGTCATGGCTCACGTCTCCGCTCCTCGTGAGCCTGCCTGGCTAGGCTACTCCAGAGGAGGTCTTGCGTCGTCCGCCTCACGAGGCTTGGACCCTCGCAAGGGTCTTGGGTGCCTTGTTGATGAAGATGGGCCGTAAGGCCACTTGCTTAGCCACGCCGTGGGCCGCAGGCAGGCAAGTCTGGGGACCCCCGTTCCCAGAACGCCGACAACGAAGACCTAGGGCAATTTGAGGAAGCCCATCATTGGAATATACAAGCCAAGTTCTATAATGTAAAATTCCCACTAGTCTAAAACTGACAACATAGGAGACTCTCTATCATGAAGATCATGGTGCTACTTTGAAGCAGAAGTGTGGTAAAAGGATAGTAGCATCGTCCCTTCTCTCTTCTTCTCTCATTTTTTTATTTGGGCCTTTCTCTTTCTTTTTTTATGGCCTCTTTTTTTCGTCCGGAGTCTCATCCCGACTTGTGGGGGAATCATAGTCTCCATCATCCTTTCCTCACTGGGACAACGCTCTAATAATGATGATCATCACACTTTTATTTACTTACAACTCAAGAATTACAACTCAATACTTAGAACAAAACATGACTCTATGTGAATGCCTCCGGCGATGTACCGTGATGTGTAATGAATCAAGAGTGACATGTATGAAAATCATGAACGGTGGCTTTGCCACAAATACGGTGTCAGCTACATGATCATGCAAAGCAATATGACAATGATGGAGCGTGTCATAATAAACGGAAGGGTGGAAAGTTGCATGGCAATATAACTCGGAATGGCTATGGAAATGCCATAATAGGTAGGTATGGTGGCTGTTTTGAGGAAGGTATATGGTGGGTGTATGATACCGGTGAAAGGTGCGCCGTATTTGAGAGGCTAGCAATGGTGGAAGGGTGAGAGTGCGTATAATCCATGGACTCAACATTAGTCATAAAGAACTCACATACTTATTGCAAAAATCTATTAGTTGTCGAAACGAAGTACTATGCGCATGCTCCTAGGGGGATAGATTGGTAGGAAAATACCATCGCTCATCCGCGACCGCCACTCATAAGGAAGACAATCAATAAATAAATCACGCTCCGACTTCACCACATAACGGTTCACTATTCGTGCATGCTACGGGAATCACAAACTTTAACACAAGTATCTCTAAAATTCACAACTACTCAACTAGCATGACTCTGATATCACCATCTTCGTATCTCAAAACAATCATAAGGAATCAAACTTCTCATAGTATTCAATGCACTTTATATGATAGTTTTTATTACACCCATCTTGGATGCTCATCATATTAGGACTAATTTTATAGCCAAAGCAAATTACCATGCTATTCTAAAAGACTCTCAAAATAATATAAGTGAAGCATGAGAGATAAATAATTTTTATAAAATAAAACCACCACCGTGCTCTAAAAAGATATAAGTGAAGCACTAGAGCAAAATTATCTAGCTCAAAAGATATAAGTGAAGCACATAGAGTGTCAGTGTACAAAAGTAGGGGTCCTTTTTGCACCCCTTTACTTGTGCGCGGGTAGTCGCAGCCACTCGCCCGCAGCCGCGCTTGGCGGGACAGAAGAGGAAGCCGAGACACAAGACCACCAGAGGCATGCTCAAGACCAGAAGCATGAAGAGCAGAGGGGTGACGTGAAACTCCCCCGGCAAGGCCCTTGCCGGGTCGTCCTTCACAGCCCCAGTAAGAGCCTTGCCAGGGCAACTTACTCAACACCAACGAGGCTGCCACTCTTGAGTCTAAGAGTTCCGACGCCATCAACCACATTGGAACCAAGGCTCGGGAGGCGCCTCCATGGTGGCATGCAGATCTTTGTGAAGACAAAAGGCCTGCGAGGCCTAGGTAGGAACTAGAGGACAAGACGACAGCAGGGCTCCTTGCCGAGGATGCCCACGAGGCCACGACAAGGCTCCTGCCGAAGATACCCACGAGGCCCCGGCAAGACTCTTGCCGAGGGCATCCACAAGGCCCCAACAAGACCCTTGCCGGGATTACCAGCAAGACCGCGTGATGCGGAGCATCCTATGGACATCACCATGTCAAGAGTCCGTTCGGCGAGTGAAACGTGCGACATCTACTTCACATACACAAAGGTGAATCATCTCCTTTACGCGTGCTCACTTGACACCTTCGAGGATGGTATACTACTTGACACTCCACTCGTGTGCATGCATAGGTATTGTCGGAACACTACAGACGACGAGGAGGAGTGCAAGCGCCAAGGAACAACTACACCATCCGCGAGGGAAGCATGGAAGCGACAACGGAAGAAGAAGACGGAGACAGCTCCCAGGACCCGGACATCCGGCCAGGACCCCGGACATCCGGCCCATGGAACCTCACCCTCAGCAGCCGCCCAGCCGCCAAGTACCTACAGGCCCTGGACATCCGGCCATAGCCCGGACATCCGGCCCTTCCCCCGGAAATCAGGCACCGAACGACAGAACGCACCAGAAGATCAGCGGACATCCGGCCCGAGCCCGGACATCCGGCGACTCGCGAAGCCACGGACATCCGGCCCCCAGCCCGGACATCCGGCGCCTGCCTGCGCGCAGCCACGGGCCAGAGGCCCATGTATCCCTTTCCCACTTACCCCTTTGTGGCTTAGACTATAAATAGACCACCCCCTCATCCATTCTAGGGTTAGAAAAGGATTAGCTCATTTCGAGATAGAGCTTTGCTCATCCATATCGGATCTACTCCACGAGAGAGACTACGGCCTCTACGGAGAAGATCCACCTTGGATTCAAGACCCCTCATGGGAAGATCCCCTCGTGGATTCAAGACCTCCTCGTGGAGATGAACCTTACCTTGTATCTTTCCCTTTGTTGTTCATGTACCTTGTGGATCTTATGTGTTTGATTGTCTAGTGGATGTGTGATTGGGCTTGTTCTTTTGTGTTTCCCCTTGTGATTTCTTCCCGTTCTTCCCCGTGTTCTTCGTGTTCTTAATTGGGATCCGCTCCTTTCGTGAAAGATCGGCCGTATAGGGTTCCACCCTACATTATCTTGGATCAGAGCTTAGGTTGATCATGATTTCGGAGCCCCCCCCCCCCCGTTTTGTTTTCTAGCCTAGTTTTGTTGATTTTGTCCTAAATTCGGAAATTCCCCACAAAAATAGCCCCCAATTTTTTTGTGATTTGTTGGTTTGATGATGTTTTGTTGATTTTCATCCATGGATTTGCTTGGTTTAAAGTGGATCTAGCATTTCCCCAAGTTTCCCCACTTTCCATCCATGAAATCTCTCCAATTTTGCCCCCGAAATCATCTATTTCCGCCCCCAAATTGAGTTTCGAAGTCCAAATCCCGATCTGGAATCGTCGGGCCGGACATCCGGGCCATCTGGCCGGATATCCGGGCCCTAAACCGGACATCCGGCTCCTGGAGTGCAAAATCGAGCAAGTTTCTGGACATCAGGTCCCGGATATCCGGCCCCGACCCCGGATGTCCGACCCCTGGAGCATCAGCCGTTTCACCGTTTTGACCGTTTTGACCGTAACTTTCACATCCAGAGTCCAATTTTCTTGTTCTTTAGCTCGTTGAGTAGATATTGACATCCTCTATCCCTCTAGATAGGTTTCATCACCATTTGACTCCATCTAATTTTTGGCACTTTGGCATCTTTGCCTAGGGCTTCCACCATATCATCCGCATAACAACCACCGACTTGCACAACATAACACATTTTGTTCCCCTTAGCATTTGTGATTGTTTGAGTTGTGGTTCGAGTCTCCTAAGGTGTTTCGGCTACTTAGGGATGATTGCTTCTTCATCAACCACCACCATAACTTCCGCATAGGCTTTCCCACCATACACTTCCGCCAACCCAACTTAACCCAATTTTGTTTGTGTTGAGAGTTGTGTCTCCTAAGGTGTTTCGGCTACTTAGGGAAATGTGCTTCCAACTCCGACACCACCACCTTACCCTCCACTTCTGCATTGCATACTACAAACCCCATCGTTGCATTTCCGCAATCCCACTGAGTTTCCGCAAAACCACCATCGCATTCCCGCTACCACCATTTGACATTTGCCTTTGAGATTTTGAGTTCGCGGTTTTTCCGTTTCCTAAGGTGTTTCGGCTACTTAGGGACGAGTCTCCATCATCTTGGTATCTACATCAAGAACACCGCCACTCATCATCGCCTCGGACGGTAACCTCCATATCATCTTGGTATCGTGGTATCCCTCCATTGTATATTCCCTTGCAATTGCATTGATAACCCCTAGCCCTTTTTGCGTCACTTGCCTATCGAGACTAGCCATTTGAGTATTGCCGCTAACGTTACTTGTGCACATTAGTGATCTACACCTTCCATTGCATACATACCATATCATATTGGTATCATATCATCCCTTGTGTCACAAGTTTGTTCCCGCATATACACAATTATTATCTTGGTTTGTGCATTTCGCATTGTAGCCATATCCAAAAAAGAATAAGCTTTTAAGCAAAGAAAAAGAGTGAACAAAGAGCTTGTAAGCAAGTGCCATAGCATCATACCTCATTGCATATAAGATTGTCATATCCGATCATCTTGGATCATCTTGGGAGAAACACCGGGAACCATACATACATAGCATACTTGGATTAGAAAGTTTATCCATTTTGCATCTTATAGGTTGTGCACAAGTGTTGTATCCGCCTATTGAGCAATCGTGCTAGCGTCTCTCTTGAGTTGTGCAACATGAGCGTTTTCCGTGGACTCCACATTTTGTGCTCATTCCTTGGTTGCACGACCCCAATTATCTATCTGTGTGTGTGTTTCCGTGTGCCACATATTGCTATTGGTCTACTTGTTTCACTTGCGAATTTGTGAATCTCTTTCAACATCATTGACTCTTGCTAACATTTTGCATTAAATTTTTGCCACTATCCTCATCGAGCTACTCAATAAGCTTTAGTTTGTAGGTGTGAGTGAACATGTCCGGTACCAATTCCACTATTCTTTCATCTCACATTGAGTGAAACGGGGTACATCCTCAACTTTGGGAAAGGGTAACTTGGTATTGTTTATCTCATTTACTACTCACCTCTACTCGAGTCTTGTGATGAATAGGCAAGGCATTTCACCCTCGGTCTACAACAACAATGACGAGTTCGATGCCACAAATAACTCTACCGACGCCAAGATGCAAGCTCAAATGGAGGAGATCAATGCCCTCATCAAGTCCTAAAAGAGATCTTCATCATCTTCAAGACGACGCTCAAGTACACATGCTTCCGAGCTACCATCTCCGGCAAGGTCACATCGGCATCGACACCATCACCAACAAGAACATGAAGGTCAAGTTCTCAAAACCAACAACCGCTCAACGACTTCACCATCTCACTTGGCATCTTCGCTAAGCGACATCAAGGCAGCTTCGCCTACGGACATACGTCATCTTCGCCAACAAGCACCTCAAGACTACGCTCAAGAGAAGCTCCCCAAGCTCAAGTCCGCAACTTCCACGAGCTACTACGACCTCGACACCGAACATGAGATTCCTTTATATGGGACTCTAGAACCCGATGAGTAACTCGAGTGGGATCGTGTAACGACCAAACCTCAAAGGATTTGAGTCTCTGTGCTTACCATGCTAGTCCCTGGATCGAACTCGCTAGCACACACAATATAGATGAATACCAGAATAGCAAGTGCATCATTTATTACAACATATGATCCAGAATGTAAAAAAATAAAACAATCTGCATAGCACTTGGCTAGCTTTATTCAATCAAACAGCGGAAAGTAGCAGAAAATAACGATGAGTCCCATCATAGCCCACTGGCGATGCTGAGTGCAGACTCGCGACCATAACGGTACCTTACTCTTCGTCTGAATATCCTGCAACATGAGACGTTGCAGCCATATAGGTCAATACTTTGAATGTATTGGCAAGTTACACAGGAGTAATAATATAGCAGACCTACATGTATATGCATAGTATAACAAAAGAAAGCTTGGGGGTTTATTTTGCAGAAAGCTGATTTTATCCTAATAACTACCTAATAGTCAATTTTATTATTTAGTTCTTTTATTACTACAATTATATACCCAAGGTTGAGTTGGCAAAATCAACTCCAACCTACCCTTTATTAAGTTGCCCAACAAATTTATTAAGTCACATCTGTCAAGATCATCCAACAACTGTAATGGCATAGTGGCTCAAATTTACCCATAACCGGGGGCACGGCTAATCATGATTAGTTTTAATACTCTGCAGAGTTTAGTACGCTTTACCCACTGGACCCAATCCGAAGATTGAGACGAAGTCTTGCAGAAGAGGTTCCCTTAACCACCTGACGGCCACATCCCACCTACATATGCTACATCTGTCGACACTGTCTGGGCAAGGGTTCCAACAACTGATCAACTAAGCCAGAGCCCATATAGCCAGTGGCCGCACATGGAAGCTACTAGTCACTAAGTCTGTCTGATCTTTTTGAACCTGGGCGGCATTCAACTTAGGGTGCACCCTCATGGGCGCATGGCCTTAGAAAAGGTGCAAGACCCCATGATGCCTTCCCTCAACACCAAGCAATACCACTTCCGCCCCAGAGGTGAGTTAAATCCTGAGTTACTACTCAATTTGTTAAATATATAATCCTCACGTAAGCTCAATGAATACTCGAACCACCCCCGTCTACAAAGCATAGCAACCTACAACTACCACGATTTGCAAAGACGGGAAGATAGCTCAACAGCATAGCAAAATAATATAGTATTCCTATACATGCATAGATTCATAGTGTGATATAACTACATGCATAGAAAACAATAGGTAAAGATGATCAACATGTAACTTGCCTTGGTTCTGGTTCAGAAAGTCACACTCCTGAGAATAGCTCCCGTCGCACTCCGGAAAGACTGGTGCTGTAACCAAACGCTGCTTCAACTCCTGAAAAATGGCTTCACATTCATCAGTCCAAACAAATTTCTTCTCTTTCTTCAGCAATTCAGTCATAGGCTTTGAAATCTTAGAAAAGTTCTCAATAAACCTCCTGTAGTAACCTGCAAGGCCCAAAAAGCTGCGAATCTCTCCAACTATCGTGGGTGTCTCCCACTCTGTAACTGCAACAACCTTAGATGGATCAACTGCAACTCCATTACCTGACACAACATGTCCAAGGAATGCTACCTCATCCAGCCAAAACTCACATTTGCTAAACTTGGCGTACAACGGATGTTCCCTCAATTTCTCCAATACCAAACGCAGATGCACCTCATGCTCTTTCTTATTCTTGGAGAATACCAATATATCATCAATGAAAACAACCACAAATTTATCCAAGAACTCCATAAACACCTTGTTCATCATATTCATGAAGTATGCAGGAGCGTTAGTCAATCCAAATGACATAACAATATATTCATACAACCCATACCTCGTAGTAAAAGCAGTCTTTGGAATATCTTGCTCACGAATCTTCAATTCATGATAACCAGAACGGAGATCAATCTTAGAAAACACAGTAGCTCCCTCCAACTGGTCAAACAGATCATTTATCATAGGCAAAGGATACTTATTCTTAATGGTTACCTCATTCAGAGAACGATAATCAACACACATCCTCAAGGTCCCATCCTTCTTCTCCACAAACAAAACTGGAGCTCCCCAAGGTGATGAACTTGGGCGAATAAATCCTTGTGCCTGCAATTCTCTTATCTGCTTCTTCAATTCCTCCAACACTTGAGGAGCCATTATATACGGTCTCTTTGCAATAGGTCCAGTGCCTGGTATTAAATCAATAAGAAACTCAATATCTCTATTTGGTGGCATACCTTGCAACTCCTCTGGAAACACATCTGGATAATCTCTCACAACTGGCACCTCTTCCAGGCTACCCCCCTTAAGAGAGTTCACCTGCACCTGATTACGCTTATACTTACACACATATTTGATCCTCTTCCCTCCTGGTGCACTGAGAGTGATAGACCGACTGGCACAATCAATACGACCTTTATATAACTGCAACCAATCCATACCCAAAATAATATCCAGACCTTGTGACTTCAATATAATCAAATCTGTAGGAAACTCATGCTTCCCAATAGACAACGCCAACTGATGACAACCAACACTTGCTATCATCTCAGCTCTTGGGGACTCACTATAATAGGCATACTAAGTGTTTTGGTTGGCAATCCATGTTTATCAACAAATACCCTCGAAATGAATGAATGCGATGCACCAGTATCAAGAAGAACAACTGCAGGTACTGAATTAATCAAGAACTTACCAATCACTGCATCAGGTTCATTGTAAACCTCCCCCACATTAACATGATTTACATGACCCTTTTGGAAGGGGTTTGGCGTGCTGGATCCTGAGTTCTTCGCCCCTGGGCAATCTGTGGCATAGTGCCCCATAGCCTTACACCTGAAGCACTACACCTGACTCAAATCCCTTGGCGCACGTGTAACCTGGTGGTTCTGGTTATTGTTCCCTCCATTGCCATTACCATTACCATTACCTCTGCCATTGCCATTGTTACTCTTGTGCCCATTATGATGATGGTGGCCATTATGGTTGTGGCCATTCCCTCCATGATGATTATGATCATTACCTCCATGATGATTATGATGCCCATTACTTCCATTACCATGATATGAAGTGCGTGGCTTCTGCTGTTGTCCTGAATTATACCTGTTATTGTTGTTGTACTTCCTCTTGCGATTCTCTATGGACTGTTGCTTTCCCTCCAGCACAATAGCCTTATCAATTAGGTCCTGACAATTCCTAAAAGTGGCCACTGTCAACTGAAGGCTCAACTCATCATTAAGGCCCTCCAAGAATTTCTCCTGCCTAGCTGCATCAGTGTTAACATCATTAGGAGCATAACGTGCAAGATTATTAAATTCCTCCACATACGCATTAACTGTGCGACCTCCCTGGCGCAAACTGCGGAACTCCTTCTTTTTCAGACTCATAGCACCAGCAGACACATGTGCAGCACGAAAAGCATCCTGAAACTAAGGCCATGTGATAGTAGCAATGGGATAAGTGACCAAGTAGTTGTCCCACCAAGCTGCAGCAGGACCCTCCAACAAATGTGAGGCAAACCTCACCCTCTCTGCATCTGTGCATCCAACCGTTTCCAGGTTCCTATTGACTGCACGGAGCCAGTCATCAGCCACAATAGGTTCAGGAGAACTTGAGAACCTCTGAGGATTCAACCTCAAGAACCTAGTAAGCATATCCACAGGTGGCGGTGGCGGCGGATTGTTGTTGTTATTGTTGTTGTTCTGGTTCTGGACAAGTAACTGGATCAACTGAGCCTGTCCCTGAAGCAACTGCTGCATGTATGGCGGTACATCATTGCCATTGTTGTCTCCTCCTGCAACATTACGCCTATTATCACACCTCGGCGGCATCTGGTGGGCAAGCATAGATGAGTTATAGATATAATAGGGCCAAAGCTATGTATATATAAATATATTCTACCCATATGCATAATATGATCAAGCCAACAAAACACAACAACAAATAACACCAACAAACAAGCAACAAACAACATGATAATTATATATATATATATATATATATATATATAGTCGAATAATTTCGACACTAAGCAATTTAACGAACAACTACCAATCAAGCAGACAATCTAGTATCTTCATACCACGAAAGTGGGCATAATCAGATACGCTAACACGATAACGTTGCAATATAAAGCAAGCATGAATGGTGGTCTCAACACTAGTTCCTAGTTAACTGTTCAAGATACTTGAGGGGGTTAACTAATAAACAGCAAGAAGTATAGCTGGTTTATAAAATAATCTTCACTCCTATGGCTTTTCTAATCCATTTTCTAGGGTCACGTCCTACAGTCAACACACTGCTCTGATGCCATCTGGAACGACCAAACCTCAAAGGATTTGAGTCTCTGTGCTTACCGTGCTAGTCCCTGGATCGAACTCGCTAGCACACACAGTATAGATGAATACCAGAATAGCGAGGGCATCATTTATTACAATGTATGATCCAGAATGTAAAAAATAAAACAATCTGCATAGCACTTAGCTAGCTTTATTCAATCAAACAGCGGAAAGTAGCAGAAAATAACGATGAGTCCCATCATAGCCCACTGGTGATGCTGAGTGCAGACTCGCGACCCTAACGGTACCTTACTCTTCGTCTGAATATCCTGCAACATGAGACGTTGCAGCCATATAGGTCAATACTTTGAATGTATTGGCAAGTTACACAGGAGTAATAATATAGCAGACCTACATGTATATGCATAGTATAACAAAAGAAAGCTTGGGGGTTTATTTTGCAGAAAGCTGATTTTATCCTAATAACTACCTAATAGTCAATTTTATTATTTGGTTTTTTTATTACTACAATTATATACCTTTGGTCATGGAGGAGAGTGATGATGTGCCATCTTCGGCCTTCATCCATGGTGACGGCGATGAGATGGTTGAGTATTTCACTTCGACCACGGCGACGTATGATGACTTGACTGACTTGTGCCACCATATTGAGAGTGAGAGTGAGTTCACCACTAGCCCCAAATATGATGTAATACCCCAATTCCCATGTGCGGAGAGCCACAACCCCCACCACTTGAGTGAGATGAGTGACTCCACCATATGTGACTTTGAGTGCACCTATTTTGAGGGAGTGAGTGAACCACCACATAGAGAGAGTGAGATAGTTGATCGGTCTCATGAGGCCATTTGCATTTCTAACAACTTGACCCCTACCTCTATTGTGTCTTCTCATTTGGTGCTAGGTCCCATATATGATGACACGCCGATTCGTGACGACTACATCCTTCCTTTGGACAAGACGATGGCCATGGTGGAATATGATGCACCCCCCACATGGTTCCATCAAGATGAATATGACCACCATTTGGTCTTTCCCACCTCACCTACACCACTTGAGTGGAATGAACAAGGTAACATAGGTGAAGGTGATGCTCTAGTCCCACTAGTGGACATTCTTGACATTGATTGCTTGCATGATGTTGATCAACCTATTACCATGCTTCATTATAGTATGATTTCCCCATGCGAAGATTTACCCATTTATGATGAGTTCTATGATTGTCATGTGTAGTCTATTAGTTGTGATGCCATGTTACATAGGATTTCTTGTGACAATTCTTTAGGTCACATCATGTTTGACAACCCGCTTGACTTGTCATATGCTATGCATGAGATCAACAATATGTCATATTTGCAATCTCATCGTAGTGACTATGGATATGCCATTAAAATAAACCCAATTTGCACATATGGCATAGATAACAAGCCAATGGTTATTGGCATCTGTTTCTCTTGTGATGATATTGATATGCTCGCTTTGCATCATTTATCTAATATGCCATGCCATGAACACCTAACTTCGGATATGCATTGTTTTGGATGTAGTCCATTTTCTCCATATGATGTTTTCAATATTGCTCATGAGGAGGCCCCCATAGTTTCCTCATACATTTTACGAGATTTTGATTCATCCCATTCATTGCATGATCCCAATACTTGTATGCACAATATGCTCCCCATGAATAAACATGCTATTGATGTGCCATATACTTCTATGCTAAATTTGCATCCCCATCGTGTCATACATAATAACTATTCTTTCATGATGGATGACATGTTCTTATACCATGCATCAAATTTCTTTGAGCGATGCTTATCTTGTGCTAATTCACACGTGCACATACACATCATGATGGATGATGTGTACATTTACCACGCGCACAATTTCTTTGTTTTGTGTCTCTTTTGTGTAGGTACCCATGAATACTTGTCAACCTCACAATCCCACGAGTTGACAAAACGAGCTCTAGAGAGCAATGATGACTTGGGATCCCATGGATTGTCTTTCCCACCGCTCTCTTCGCGCAAAGACTTCGCGCATTTCTTCTACATGACCCTCACTTGGCTATAAGTTATTGTCCATTACATATTATATGCCCATCTTGCCATGTTCAGTTTGCATGATATGCTTATTCATATACCTTTACCATGCATCTGTGACCCATGCTTTGCATTACACATGATGATTGATTCTACTACTTGTATGTGTATTTGCAAGCTTGGTGGAGATATTGCTTGTTATTGCCATGTTTGCTTTGTGCCCCATGCCTATGATTATGCTACGATCTTGCTTTGTGTTCGTGCTTGCGATATGTCATGTGCATTGCCTATGCCTATTATTTGCTCACATGACATGATTGCCATGATTTCCTCTAGTATGTTGCATCTTCACACTACTAGCTTGCACGAGTTGATTACTATGCTTGCTTATGTTGCATCACCCATAATTCATACTTGCTCATTTCATGTGGTTGATGACAACCATTACTATGCTTTGCACATGATTGTTATTGCTTCTTGTCATATATCTCCATATATTGCCTCTCTCATGCTAGATGATTTTCCATGTATTGAGAGCAACGATGCATTTAGCCTTGCTCATGAGATTGCCCTCATAGCATTCTCACATATATTTGGAGATTTTGACATATTTCTTGTGAAGCATGCTTGTCTTACCTCTTTGCACCATATACCTAGTGCCATGAATATTACCATTGTTGCATCATATTATTCATGCACTTGTGCTTCTAATGGTTATGTGCAAAAGAAGAGAACCATCATGATGGATGATGTGTTTATCTACCATGCACATACGTTCTTTATTTTGTTGTGTGCATGTGTAGGATACTTGGACTTTGTGTCAACTTCCACGTCACGTGAATTGACAATCCGAGCTCTTGAGAGCGAACCACCTTCTACCATGACGATTCTACATCGCACTTGCTTATACTTCGGCATTGTGAAGAATGCACAAGGACACGCCTTCAAGGTGACATCTTTCGTGAGCATGGATATTATGGATCATACTACTTGTGTTGCTTGCACCATGAGACTTATTGTCCATCTTGGACCACTTGATTGCACACTTGTTAGAGATCTTGCTTCGACTTGTCATTTTCACCGTCCCATGCATCATGACATATATGCCTTGTGTGTTGCATCCAATTCTTGGATTACTTGATCCTCTCATATGTTTGGTTGCAACAATGTCATCACTTCACATATGTCATGTCCCATTGATTACTACATGCTTGCCTTGATTGCCTCACACAAGATGCACAATTGCTCTTTCCATTGTGTTGAGTGCCACACGATATTCACTACACCCCATGCACATTATGCTTGGATTTTCTTGCACTTGACCCATATGTTTAGACACTTCATTTCATTTGGTGTTGTGAATGCTTCTTATGCCTTCCATGGACCTTTCATTGAGCGCTTCGCCCATGCCTGCTATGACTTTGAGGTACATGCTTATTCTCTTGTTACTCATATTTGCATCACTACCTCACATTTACATGCTTGTCCCCATGATATCTTTTCTTGTGCTCGATTGATATGCTTACATGCCATGTCACAATCCTTTGTCACACCATATGCTTTGCATGATGACGACACTTGTTTGTTGACTCACCTCTTGAATGCTTGGTTTTGCACTAACACTAACCACGTTTGTTTTTCCAAGTGTTTGTTGTCCTTACTCCTTTTGAAGGAATCACAAGATGGTGCGACATTGGAGAGTGCCCATTTCGAGCTTCAAGATGACAAGTACTTGGTGAACGTCCACTCCTACACGGCGAAGCCATCTCTTTCCCATGGTGATTTGGTTTTCGATCCGAGTTCGGATCTTTCCCAAGGGAGGGGAGATTATGCGGAGAATCCTATGGACATCACCACGTCAAGAGTCCGTCGGCGAGTGACACGTGCGACATCTACTTCACATACACAAAGGTGAATCATCTCCTTTACACGTGCTCACTTGACACCTTCGAGGATGGTATACTACTTGACACTCCACTCGTGTGCATGCATAGGTATTGTCGGAACACTACGGACGATGAGGAAGAGTGCAAGCGCCAAGGAACAACTACACCATCCGCGAGGGAAGCATGGAAGCGATGACGGAAGAAGAAGACGGAGACAGCTCCTAGGATCCGGACATCCGGCCAGGACCCCGGACATCCGGCCCCTGGAACCTCACCCTCAGGAGCCGCCCAGCCACCAAGTACCTACATGCCCCGGACATCCAGCCATAGGCCGGACATCCGGCCCTTCCCCCGGAAATCCGGCATCGAACGACAGAACACATCAGAAGCTTGGCCACTTCAGCACAGACATCCGGCCCGAGCCCGGACATCCGGCGACTCGCGAAGCCCCGGAATCCGGCCCCCAGCCCGGACATCCGGCCCTGCCTGCGCGCAGCCACGGGCCAGAGGCCCATGTATCCCTTTACCACTTACCCCTTCATGGCTTAGACTATAAATAGACCACCCCCTCATCCATTCTAGGGTTAGCAAAGGATTAGCTCATTTAGAGATAGAGCTTTGCTCATCCATATCGGATCTACTCCACGAGAGAGACCGCGGCCTCTACGGAGAAGATCCACCTTGGATTCTAGACCCCTCATGGGAAGATCCCCTCGTGTATTCAAGACCTCCTCATGGAGATGAACCTTACCTTGTATCTTTCCCTTTGTTGTTCATGTACCTTGTGGATCTTGTGTGTTTGATTGTCTAGTGGATGTGTGATTGGACTTGTTCTTAAGTGTTTCCCCTTGTGATTTATCCCCATTCTTCCCCATGTTCTTCGTGTTCGTAATTCGGATCCACTCCTTACGCGAAAGATCGGCCGTATAGGGTTCCACCCTACATCACCGCGGCAAGGCCTTGCCGCCCCATCGCCGCCCCAGCTCAGCGGCCGACCCACCAACTAAGCAGGTACCCACGTGGCAGTATGTTCCTAAGCCAACTAGTCAAGCACCTACGTGGTGGCATGCAGATCTTCGTGAAGACCCTGCCACCACACCAGCTCAGCAGCCTGCCAGCCTACATGGCGCTGCATGCCTCGTTGGCCTGGACGCGTGTCGGAGCAAGGCGAAGCAGCGACGGACGGGATGGGCCTCATTACCGTCCCTAATAAAGCAAGAGGACACCTAAGTAGCGGATTCTAATGTGTTTTGTCCTGAGATGTCAGGCGATAAACTCGACTACTGTACAACTTTCCACCTCCTGTGTGCCACTGTGGCAGCCCCTTTGACTATAAAAGGAGGCCCGCGGCATACTGTGAGTGGATTCGGACTTTTTGGACCCAGCACTCTTTGTAGCTAGTCCAAGAACACCAGATAAACACAAGCCAGCAGGAGTAGGGTATTACGCGTCACTTGCGGCCCGAACCTGGATAAATCTCCCGTGTTGATCTCTTAGACCCGCTCTTTCCACAGCCCCACGCCAGCCGACCGTAGAAGGGATTCCCCGTGATCCCAAAGGTGTCGTTTCCATCGACATCTTTGGCGCCAGGTAGGGGGCGCAAGCTGTGAAAATCCGGTTTGAAGGTCAGCGCATCGACTTCATCATCACCAATGCCCCCAAGAGAAAGGGGATCATAGCGATCGGGTCGCCTGGAGCCGGCCCGTTCGCGCCAGAGCGGGCAGGCGACCGGGTGGCCACGGATGGGGCTGGAGACGTGGCCCGCGAGCATCCACGACACTCTAGTGATCGGAGCCAGGCGAGCGGCGTCGTTCGAATCCGAGACGACGAGCAGCACGCCGCTGGGTCCGGGGGCGGGGCCGTGCTACCCACGGGCGGCACGGCAACCTCTACGGTGCCCCAGCTGGTACCCGTGCCGCGGCCTTCCCAGGAGGCACGCGATGAGCGGCACCACGATGCCGGAGCCCACGGGCACCACTGCGGAAAGAGCCATGTGCACCACTCGCAGGACGCACCTGGCCGGCGTGCGCGCTCGGACACCGGCGGAAGCGGCGTGTAACCACGAGACCGTGACAGAGCCCCATCTAAACTGGTTAGAAGTTGGAGCGCGTCATGGTCTACATAGCTCTCGCCGCCGCCCACACCAGCAGAAGCGATGGCGTGCGTGCAACTGCTCCTCGACTTCCCCCTCCTGCGGAGAAGCTCGACGAGTGGAGGGCCACCATCCGAAGCCTTGTCAGCTTCACCAACAAGGACGAGCCGCTCCCAACGGGACCCTCACGCCGGCGTTCTGTCGAGTGGGTGCATGCCAATGGTGAGGGGACCAGAGACGCTGCGACTACGGTGCACTCTCCTCCCCCACGGCCACGAGAGCAGCCACCGGCCCGTCGGGCCGACGCCTGTGACAACGTTTCCATGGCATCGTCCGACCCGCGAACCCGCTGCGATCAACGTCGAGTTCTTCGAGAGCGAGCTCAGAAAGATGCTCGAACCACCATCGAGCGACGGCGGGGGGGGGGGGCGCCATCAGTTAGATCGGCGTGCGGGGCCTGCTATGGACCACCCAGCGCCGGGGGGCCTGCCTTACAAGGTGGGTTGTCCGGCCTTTACCCGAGAGTTGCGGTAGTTCCAGTGGCCCTCCCACCGCACGTTCAAGCCCGATGTTAGGGAAAAGTACAACGGCAAGACTCACCCGTCAAAGTTCCTCAGCATCTACACCATCGCGATGCAAGCCGCCGGGGCTCGCGACGATAAGGTGCTCGCCAACTACTTTCCGTTGGCACTTAAGCCCAGTGTCATGTCGTGGTTGATGCACCTGCCGGTGGATTCCATCTCTTCCTGGTCGAACCTGTGCCACGAGTTTGTTGGTGCCTTTACCGGAGGCCACCAAGCTCCTGGCCAGGCAAGTGACTTGCTTGTCATTCCCCAGAAGGATGGTGAGTCCCTGCATAAGTACATACAAAGATTCAGCCGTGTGCAGTACACCATCCCAGATGTTCATCCCGCCGATGTCATCAGTGCGTTCCATCAGAATGTACGCAACCGCAAGATGCGTGAAGAGCTGGGGATGAACAAGGTCAAGGATGTGGCCGAACTTTATGTTCTGGCTGATAGGTGTGCTCGGGCTGAGGAAGGAAGGAAGTACCCCGGCGAGGGTGCCGGCGCGGAAACCGACTCCACGGACGAAGACGCCGCCGCCCCGACAAAGAAGGGTCGGCGCCGCAACAGGAAGCGTAAGGGCAAGACTGTGCTTTCCGTTGAGGGATCCGGCGACCCCGGCGCCGCCAAGAATGCCAAGGCTGACGAGCCCGCCAAGGAGGTTGCCGGGTGCGCCGCCTGCCGGGCCTTGGCGGCCGCCGACAAGCCAGGTGGCTCCGACAAGCAGTACTGCAAGATCCACCGCACCAGGGGCCATGACCTCCAGAACTGCCGATAGGTTGAGCCGCTTGTAGAAAAGCAGAAGGCTGAATATGAAAGGCGAGACAAGGAGAAGGGTCAGGATGGTGCTGAGGGGTCTGGCAAAAAGCGTGGCGGCCAAGGAGGTTGCCGCGGCAAAGATAGTCAGCAAGAGAGGCCCGGTCGGGGCCGCGATAAGGAGGAAGATGACGATCATGACAAGGACAACGAGTCTGGCGAGCACGAGTTCCAAAAAGCTACAAAGGCCATGTGCGTCGACGGTGGCGCCTCGTTGCACGCCTCTCACCGCCAACTGAAGTAGTGGGCGCGTGAGGGTCACTTCGGCGGAGCCATCGTTCGATGCCCAGAAGCCACTGAAGTGGTCCCGCACAGCCATCATTTTCGACGCCGAGGAGCACCCTGATCGCACAACTGCGGTCGGGTGTTTGCCGTTGTTGGTCTCGCCAACAATACCAACCCCAAGGTGACGAAAGTCATGGTCGATGGTGGGGCCAGTCTGAACTTAATCTCGCCCGATGTGATCAAGAGGCTGCAGATTCCTGATGGAGATCTTGAGGAGACGGGCACGTTTCAAGGGGCCAACCCGGGAAGGAGCCAGCCAAAAGGTAAAATCACGCTGCCCGTTACATTTGGGGGCGAGCTGAACTATAGGACGGAGAAGATTGTTTTCGAGGTCACCGACATCCCCTTGCCATACAACGGGATCCTTGGCCGCCTAGCGCTGGCCAAATTCATGGCGGCGTCACACTACGCCTACAACACATTGAAGATGCCGGGGCCGCTAACCATCATCACCGTCCCCTCTGACAAGAAAGACGCGCTCATCTGCGCCGACCAGCTCTACCGAGAGGCAGTTGCCACAGCCGCCGCCAAGGCACTTGCTCCTACCGCTGAAACCACAGGAAGGAAGAAGGCCGGCAAGACTTCTGCCGGCAAGACCCCTTCCGGCGAGGCCTCTTCCGGCAAGACCTCCAGCACTCACTCCGGCAAGCGCACCTCTTCGGAGTGCAGCGCTCCCGTCGAGGACGTGCCAGAGAGCTCCACCGGCAAGAGCAAAAAATCCAAGGCAGCACCATCGGAAACCAAGAAGGTGACCGTCAAGGAGGACGGCATGGGCATGACTTTTACTATAAGCTCCACCCTCGACAGCAAATAGGAAAGCGCGCTCGTCGCCTTCCAGCGGGCAAATGTCGATGTGTTTGCATGGCAGGCATCCGACATCCCCGGCGTTCCCAGGGAGGTGATTGAGCACCATCTTGTTGTCGGTCCTCATGCGCGGCCCGTCAAGCAGAAGGTCAGGAAGCAAGCTTTGGAGCGACAAGAGTTCATCATCGAAGAGATCAGGAAGTTGGAGGCGGCAGGCCTGGTTAGAGGAGTACTCCACCCCACGTGGTTTGCCATTCTGGTGGTTGTGCGTAAGGCGAATGGGAAGTGGGGGCTATGTATTGACTACACAGATACCAATAAAGCTTGTCCAAAGTATCCTTTCCCTCTGCCACGCATCGACCAGATTGTAGACTCCACTGCCAGGTGTGACCTACTGTCATTCCTCGACGCCTATTCGGGATACCACCAGATCTTCATGATGAAGGAAGATGAAGAGAAGACCGCGTTCATCACCCCATGTGGTGAGTACTGTTTTGTACGAATGCCCTTCAGGTTGAAGAGCGTTGGTTGGACGTTTACCGAAGCGGTCCAAATTGGTTTTGAGCCCCAGCTACATAGAAATATGGAAGCTTATATGGGAGACATAGTGGTCAAAACCAAGGACAGGGACACGCTCGTGCAAGACTTAAAAGAAACATTTGCAAATTTGCGCAAGATCAACCTCAAGCTGAACCCTAAGAAGTGTGTCTTCAGCGTTCCGTCCGGCAAGATTCTCGGGTTCTTTGTGTCACAATGTGGGATCGAGGCGAACCCCGATAAGAACAAGGAAATTGAGCAGATTGAGGCGCCAAAACTGGTCAAGGACGTCCGTAGGCTCGCCGGCTGCGTTGCTGCCCTGAGTAGGTTCATCTCCAAATCTGCTGAGCGCGCCCTCCCCTTCTTAAAATTTTTGAAGAAGGCGGGTCCAGTAAAGTGGACTCCGGAGGCACAGGCAGCATTGCAAGATTTGAAGAGGTACCTTTCCTCCACGCCGATACTAGTCGCACCTAAACCACAAGAGCTGTTGATGCTATACTTAGCGGCAACGAATCAAGTGGCCAGTGCTGCGCTAGTGGCACAGAGGTAACTCGAGGGAGAAGTGGTGGCAGCAGCGGAGCCGTCAGATGGTAAGCCGGGGCCCTCCCCGGTGGGGCTTGACGCCGGCAAGGCGGAACCCCCGGCAAGTCCCGGTCCCAGCAAGGCGGAGTCTGCACAGATGGGCGAAGTTGAACAGAAGAAGAAGATGGTGTAGCACCCAGTTTATTTTGTCAGTTCCCTCTTGCAGGGGGCTAGGTCAAGATATTCTGGTATGCAGAAGCTACTTTTCGGCCTCCTCATGGCCTCGAGAAAGCCGCGCCACTATTTCCAAGCACATGAGATCACCGTTGTCACCTGCCTCCCGTTGCAACGAATCTTGCACAACCCAGACGCAACTGGGAGGATTGTGGAGTGGGCATTGGAGCTGTCGAGCTTTGGCCTCAAGTTTGAAAGTACTTCAACGATCAAGAGCTGAGCCTTGGCAGAGTTCATAGCAGAATGGACCGCAACGCCCGACGAGGAGATTCAAGAGACCACCCTTCCCGACAAGGAGACGAGTAGTGAGTGGATTATGTACTTCGATGGAGCATTCTCACTCCAAGGTGCTGGTGCCTGCGTGCTACTCATCGCACCCACCGGAGAATGCCTCAAGTACGTAATCCTGATGCACTTTCCCCGGGAAAAATCAACGAACAACACAGAGGAGTACGAGGGACTGCTGGCTGGTCTCAGGATCGCGGCAGACCTCGAAATCAGGAAGCTCATCATCAGAGATGATTCATAGCTCGTCATCAAGCAAGTGAACAAGGATTACTAGAGCCCGTTGGTGGAGGCCTATGTGGATGAAGTGAGGACGTTGGAAGAGCGCTTTGACGGGCTGCAAGCAGAGCATGTTCCCCGAGCGGAGAACGACATTGCTGACGACGTGTCAAAATGCGCTACCCTCAAGTTGCCTGTGGAACCAGGTACCTTTGTGCTTCGATTAACTCAGTCATCCGTTGAACCATCAGCAGGACAGAGCAAACGAAGGAAGGGGGGCCCAGGCAAGTACTTTCCCTCTAAGCTCCCAGGAGCTACTGGCAAGGACGTTGCCGGGTGTCCCAAGCTTTCCAGAGAGCAGCAACCCCAGGCAGGGCCTCAAGCCCTGGCCGTAGAGGCAGCTGCCCTAACGGCCGAAGATGTGCCTTTAGTCCTTGCCGACGAGCCCCAGGCTCCGGCATGGGCGCAGCCCACCGTCCGTTTCCTCCAAACAGGAGAGCTCCCCAAGGAGCAGGAAGAAGCAGAGAAAGTAGCCCGTCGGTCCGGCATGTACCAGTTTGTGGATGGTGCCCTGTACAGGAGGAGACGGAACGGTGTGAAGTTGAAGTGCATTCCTCGGGAAGATGGACTGAGGCTGCTCAGAAATAAACGGAGGCATGTGTGGTTCCCACATAGGGTCGAGAGCCCTTGCCGGCAAAGCGTTCCGGCAAGGCTTCTTCTTGCCCACCGCCCTCCAGGATGCAACTGCCCTAGTAACCAAGTGTGAAGCATGCCAGTTCCATTCAAAGAAGCTTCATCAACCAGCCCAAGCCCTTCAGACAATCCCTCTTTCCTGGCCATTTTCGGTCTGAGGGCTCGACATACTAGGCCCCTTTCCCCGCGCTGTCGGGGGCTTTCAGTACTTGTACGTCGCGATCGACAAGTTCACAAAGTGGCCGGAAGTGGAACCAGTGAGAAAGGTGACAGCACAGTCAGCCGTCAAGTTCTTCAAGGGGCTAGTCTGCCGTTTTGGTGTGCCCAACAGAGTCATCGCCGACAACGGCACGCAGTTCACGAGCCGCACCTTCATGCAGTACATTCAAGATCTCGGTAGCAAGGTCTGTTTTGCTTCTGTTGCCCATCCCAGAAGTAACGGCCAGGCCGAAAGGGCGAATGCAGAGTGCTGCGGGGCCTCAAGACTAGGACTTCTGACAAGCTGCACAAATGTGGAAGGCGCTGGGTTGATGAGTTGCCAACAGTTCTTTGGTCGATCAGAACGACGCCAAATCGAGCTACTGGCCAGACACCATTTGCCCTGGTTTACGGGGCAGAGGCAGTTCTCCCCACGGAACTCATATACGGGTCGCCTCGAGTGCTCGCTTATGATGAGCTTGAGCAAGAGCAGTTGCGTCAAGAGGATGCGACGCTCCTTGAGGAAGATCGTCTTCGGGCTGCTGTGCGAGCTGCTCGCTACCAGCGGGCCTTGCGCCGCTATCATAGCCGCAAGGTTCACGCCCGAAGCCTTGAGGAAGGCGACCTTGTTCTTCAGCGGATTCTATGCGCCAAGAATTCAAACAAGTTGACGCCAAAGTGGGAGGGCCCTTATCGGGTAATGCGAGTCACCAGACCCGGCGCAGTCCGCCTGGAGACCGAAGATGGCATTCCAGTGAGCAACTCCCGGAATATCGAACTCTTCGCAAGTTTTACCCCTAAGGCGCGGTTGCCGGGAGCCCCGGCAACCCCCATTTTGTACTAGCCTTGCCGGCAAGGCATGTAACCCTATGTACAAAGCCAGGCGCAGACCCTGAGCATAAATAAATGAAGCGCTGGCGCCCTAAGTTTTAGCATGCATGCTAGGTTGAGTCTCTCTCTTTGTTAGGGTCGGTAGTGCTTAGCGGCAGCTAACCCCTAGCATAGAGGTTGAGTGTGCGTCTTTCTGTTCCTTCCGTCTATTCTTTTGGTTCGCAGGATGCGCGGGCGTTTCTGATGAGCTGTTTGGGGGAAAGGAAACAGACCGACGCCTCAACCCCAGCAAACCAAGGTTGCCGGGGGATGCAGATCCAGAGATCTGACCACGGCAAGCCAAGGTTGCCGCGGGCTGCAGAATTAGATAAGTCTTTCACCCCCCACTCTCCACTTCCGTATGGAACTTGAACGTACGAAGCTTCGCTCACTCTTATACCACCGTGCTCCCTCTTTCCCGTGTCCAAGAACCTTTCTTTGGGCCGGAACTTGGTTGTAGTGCGATGGAAAGAGAACAAATGAAGAGCCTAATCCTACTTTGCCCCTACCTCCGCCAAGGGCGTGAGTGTACTCGAGCTATAGAGCAGAAGGACGGCAAGGTCTGTTGCCGGGTAACGATGTTTATTTTAAGATAACAAGGATTCGATCCTTAGTGTGAGCCTCGCTCGCGCACAAAGGAACCCGGCAAACACCCCTTCTCTTCATTAATACGTTGTTAACAAGTACAGTTCATACGGAGTGAGAGCTTGTGCAAGGGGGTTACAAGGTTTAAATCTGACAAGTGCCCATAGCCTTAAAAACTAAAAAGATATAAGATGCCCGTAATCCCTTTCTTGTCCCTCTCCTCAGGAAGCAGATCGGGACGGCAGGGGGGGCAAAAGGAGCGCCTAGGCGAGGTACGAGCAGCAAAAGACACCAAGAGAAGGCTGGTGATGACGGTGCCGTAGAAGAAGCCTAAAGATGAGGCAGCGGGCCGACAATACGTGACGAAGGTGTCGGTCATCGTACTTCGAGTTGACGGCCCGCCACCCGCCTTCTTCGTCTTCTCCAGCCTCCCAGCGCCAGCCACCAGAAGCAGCGGCCCCGAGAAGTTCAAGGAGCTGGCCCCACCCCCGGCAAATCGCTCTGCCAGGAGAGAGGGCCAGCTGCAGATGCTGCTGCTGCCGGCTCCGCCAAGGGATGAGGCATCAGACGCCTAGTCGGACCCGTCCCCTTTGTCCTCCTCGCCGCCGCTCGAGGAGGAGCTCTCGTCGTCGGTCGAGCTCTCCGCGCAGCACCCTAGCCTGTGTCCCGAGCGCCCGAAGACCTTGACGGAGAGCATGTCGCTCTCCACCAACTTGAAGCAGAGAACGAGCCCCTTCATCAAGTAGTGGGCACATGCAAAGGTCTTCCAACCCCGACGAAGGAACATCACATGAGGGGCGGGGAACCCTGTGTTCACCCACATATCGTCGTTGCAGCACCCCTTCATGTGAAGCCTTATGCTCTGCCGCTGGTCGATCTCCAGCACCCTCGCGAACGTCTCGGGAAGGCGAAGGTGGCTACACGGCGGCTCGCGCAGCTGCAGGATGAACTCCAGTGCCATGTCCCCGACGTGGCCGCTCAACGAAGCAGAAGGAGACGGTGGCGGAGATGGTGACGGGGATGGCGATGACGCGGGTGTCCCCCTTCCGCGCCCGCCTCGGCCTCAACCGCCTCTGCTTCGACTGCCTCGTTGACCGCGGCCCTGTCCGGCGCCCCCACCTCGAGCATGGCCTTCGCCATGGGCGGCTAGCTCTTCCTTGACCGCCGCAACCCTTTGGCGGGAGGAGGACCTGGTCCCGTCCGCGGAAGAGCGGCCGCGGCCACACCCTCTCGCCATGGCGGTGGATGGAGAATGAAGACGAAGGGGGACGCGAGGAGATGCTCCTCCTCCCCCTGGGTCCCCTTTTTTATAGCTGGGCGGGGGAGGCCAAAAGACTAGCTCTGCGCCTCTGAAGAGCCCGTTCAGATCCGGCTCATTAAGTGGCAACGAGCAAGTCCATCGACCGCCCTACCCGCCCAATCAAAGGGGCGTATGTATCGGCCACCGCACGCCTTCCCATATCCCATGTGTCTGTCACCTACCCCATGCCATGCATGCGGCGTACGTGGAGCAAGAGGCAGGCGTAGTGGGAAACATGGAACGACGGTTCCAAGGCGGAGAGAGTAAATGAGCAGTGGCCCTATAGTTTTAAAGGGACACGCAAGCCACCTCTTTACTATTCACCACGGGATAACGCAAGCATGCTTCGGTCACCCCACGCACGACCCCCACGACACACATTCGACGCGGGTCATGGGGAAGCGCAACGAGCGAGGGAGTTACTGTAGTAAAAACTCTACCTCGCGTGCCCGCGCACCGTTCTGGGCCTCGCCCAATAACTCCCCGCGCTTATATGTGGCCCAGGCCCGGGGGCTCCTGTCGGTGTACAAAAGTAGGGGTCCTTTTTGCACCCCTTTACTTGTGCGCGGGCAGCCGCAGCCACGCGCCCGCAACCGCGCTTGGCGGGACAAAAGAGGAAGCCGAGACACAAGACCAGCAGAGCCGTGCCCAAGACCAGAAGCATGAAGAGTAGTGGGGTGAGGTGAAACTACCCCGACAAGGTCCTTGTCGGGGCGGCCTGCACAGCCCCGGCAAGAGCCTTGCCAGGGCAACTTACCCAACACCAATGAGGCTGCCACCCTTGAGTCTAAGAGTTCCGACGCCATCAACCACATTGGAACCAAGGCTCGGGAGGCGCCTCCATGGTGGCATGCAGATCTTTGTGAAGACAAAAGGCCGCGAGGCCTAGGTAGGAACCAGAGGAGAAGACGACAGCGGGGCTCCTTGCCGAGGATGCCCACGTGGCCCAGGCAAGGCTCCTGCTGAAGATACCCACGAGGCCCCGGCAATACTCTTGCCGAGGGCATCCACAAGGCCCCGGCAAGACCCTTGCGAGGAATATCAGAAAGAGCGCAGCAAGGCCTTGCCGCCCCGTCGCCACCCCAGCTCAGCGGCCGACCCACCAACTAAGCAGGTACCCACGTGGCAGTACGTGGCTCCTAAGCCAACTAGTCAAGCACCTAGGTGGTGGCATGCAGATGTTCGTGAAGACCCTGCCACCACACCAGCTCAGCAGCCTGCCAGCCTACATGGCGATGCATGCCTCGTTGGCCTGGACGCGTGTCGGAGCAAGGAGAAGCGGCCACGGACGGGACAAGCCTCATTACCGTCCCCGATAAAGCAAGAGGACGCCTAAGTAGCGCATTTAATGCATTTTGTCCTGAGATGTCAGGCGATAAACTCGACTACTGTACAACTTTACACCTCCCGTACATGCCACTGTGGCAGCCCCTTTGACTATAAAAGGAGGCCCGCGGCGTACTGTGAGAGGATTCAGACTTTTTGGACCCAACACTCTTTGTAACTAGTCCAAGAACACCAGATAAACACAAGCCAGTAGGAGTAGGGTATTACACGTCACTTGCGGCCTGAACCTGGATAACTCTCCCGTGTTGATCTCTTAAACCCGCTCTTTCCATAGCCCTGCGCCCACAGACCGTAGAAGGGATTCCCCGTGATCCCATAGGTGTCGTTTCCACCGACATAGAGTATTCTAGTAAATTCTGATTCATGCGTGTCTCTCCAAAAGGTATGTACAGCAAGGATGATTATGGTAAACTAAAAGAAAAGACTCAAATCATAGAAGACGCTCCAAGCAAAGCACATATCATGTGGTGAATAAAAATATAGCCTCAAGTAAAGTTACCGATAGACGAAGACGAAAGAGGGGATGCCTTCCAGGGCATCCACAAGCTTAGGCTTTTGGTTCTCCTTAAATTTTACCTTGGGGTGCCTTGGGCATCCCCGAGCATAGGCTCTTGCAACTCCTTATTCCAAAATCCATCAAATCTTTACCCAAAAACTTGAAAACTTCACAACACAAAACTTAAACAGAAAATCTCATGAGCTCCATTAGTATAAGAAAATAAACCACCACTTTAAGATACTGTAATGAACTCATTCTTTATTTATATTGGTGTTAAACCTACTATATTCCAACTTCTCTATGGTTCATACCCCCCCGATACTACTCATAGATTCATCAAAATAAGCAAACAACACACGAAAAACAGAATCTGTCAAAACAGAACTGTCTATAGCAATCTGATTTATTCGAATACTTGTGGAACTCCAAAAATTCTAAAAAACATGGAAACCTGGATAATTTGTAAATGGATCTACTGCAAAAAGAATTGGTATTTTATCACGTTCTGGTGAATTTTGACAATTATTTTCGTGAGCGCAAAGTTTCTGTCTTTTTCAGCAAGATCAAACAACTATCACCCAAGAAGATCCTATTGGTTCTACTTGGCACAAACACTAATTAAAACATCAAACCACATCTAAACAGGAACAAAAATCAAAGAACAAAAATAAAATTGGGTTGCCTCCCAACAAGCAATATCGTTTAACGCCCCTAGCTAGGCATAAAAACAAGAATAGATCTAGGTATTGCCATCTTCTCCCTTTTGGTGATAAAGAGAGAATTTCTTGTCTAAAGCACTTATCTTTATATTCTGCGAAAGCACGTGGCCATTATTGGTAGAAGAAAGATTAAGCACACTACAAAAATTTGCATCTAAGCTAGCCTTCATCTCTTTGATAATTTCATTCTGATAAAAACACAAAAGAGAGGTGGATTCAACCTTTTCACTCATGGGGTGCCCAAAAATAGCTTTCATGTTTTCATAGGTATCGATGGCATCCCACTCAAGAAAACCTTCTTCAAAAATAGAATCCAAAACTTGCTTGAAAGAGGAGGGTAACCAACATAAAAACTTTTTAAGTACATCTCAATTTGATATTGGGGCACATAGCTGGCTCGGATCCTTAATAGCCTATCCCAAGCATCTTTTAAAGATTCATCAAGCAAATAACGGAAAATTCCTGGGTCATCTTCATCAAAATTATTCAAACTCTCATTGATAATCCCGGTAGGTCTTTCCATAGCATCATTATTTATGAGCTTAGAAAGGACAGAGGGACTATCTAAAGTATTAAAACCCGGGAGAAAAACCTTAGCCCCTTTTGGTTTAGCCATAGCGATAGAAAGGCAAACTTAAGCAAACAAGGGGACAACGAGAGAAGGCAAAGGTTTTTGAAAATCGTTTTAGAAGTGGGGGAGAGGAAAACGAGAGGCGAATGGCAAATAATGTAATGCGAGGGAGGAGAGTTTATGATGGGTACTTGGTATGTCTTGACTTGAGCGCAGATCTCCCTGGCAACGGCGCCAGAAATCCTTCTTGCTACATCTTGAGCATGCGTTGGTTTTCCCTTGAAGAGGAAAGGGTGATGCAGCAAAGTAGCGTAAGTATTTCCCTCAGTTTTTGAGAACCAAGGTATCAATCTAGTAGGAGATAACACACAAGTCACCTAGTACCTGCGCAAACAATCAAGAACCTTGCAACCAATGCGATAAAGGGGTTGTCAATCCCTTCATTGCCACTCACAAAAGTGAGATCTAATAAAGATAGTAAGATAAATATTTTTGATATTTTTGTTGTATAGATTGGAAAGTAAAGATTGCAAAATAGTAAAACGAGATGTGATGTAAATAAAAGAGATGCAATATAATAAGAAAGAGACCCGGGGGGCCATAGGTTTCACTAGTGGCTTCTCTCAAGATAGCATATATTACGGTGGGTGAACAAATTAGTGCCGAGCAATTGATAGAAAAGCGCATAGTTATGAGAATATCTAGGCAATGATCATGAATATAGGCATCACGTCCGTGTCAAGTAGACCGAAACGATTCTGCATCTACTACTATTACTCCACACATCGACCGCTATCCAGCATGCATCTCGAGTATTAAGTTCATAAGAACAGAGTAACGCATTAAGCAAGATGACATGATGTAGAGGGATAAACTCAAGCAATATGATATAAACCACATCTTTTTATCCTCGATGGCAACAATACAATATGTGCCTTGCTGCCCCTACTGTCACTGGGAAAGGACACCGCAAGATTGAACCCAAAGCTAAGCACTTCTCCCATTGCAAGAAAGATCAATCTAGTAGGCCAACCTAACCGGTAATTCGAAGAGACTTGCAAAGATATCAAATCATGCATATAAGAATTCAGAGAAGAACCAAATATTATTCATAGATAATCTTGATCATAAATCCACAATTCATCGGATCTCGGCAAACACACCGCAAAAGAGTATACATCGAATAGATCTCCAAGAACATCGAGGAGAGCTTTGTATTGAGAACCAAAGAGAGAGAAGAAGCCATCTAGCTAATAACTATGGACCCGAAGGTCTGTGGTAAAGTACTCACACATCATCGGACAGGCTAGGGTGTTGATGTAGAAGCCCTCCCTGATTGATTCCCCCTCCGGCAGATCACCGGAAAAGGCCCCAAGATGGGATCTCACGGGTAGAGAAGGTTGCGGCGGTGGAGAAGTGGTTTCGTGGCTCTCCCTGATGTTTTTAGGGTATAAGAGTATATATAGGCAAAAGAAGTACGTCGGTGGAGCTCCATGGGGCCCACGAGGGTGGGGGACACGCCTACCCCCCTGGGCGCGCCCTCCTGCCTCGTGGCCGCCTCGCGGAGTTCCAGACTTCAACCCCAAGTCTTCTAGATTGCGTTTGTTCCAAGAAAGATCATCGCGAAGGTTTCATTCCGTCTGGATTACGTTTGGTATTCCTTTTCTGCAAAACACTGAAATAGGCAAAAAAAACAGAAACTCGCACTGGGCCTTCGGTTAATAGGTTAGTCCCAAAAAGAATATAAAAGAGCATATTAAAGCCCATTAAACATCCAAAGCAGATAAAATAATAGCATGGAACAATAAAAAATTATAGATACGTTGGAGACGTATCAGTGGTTAACTTTGTCAACAAACGACAGCCATCGGAAGAGGCATGAGCGTGGAGTGGCTGACAGTAGGGACCCGCATGGCCGATGGCCGCACGCGAGCAAGTCCCTCCTTATTATGCGAAAACAAATGATTTCTCCCCCTCACAGGTTTGAGCCACAAGCTACATCTTCGCATGCAGGGAAGTGTTTCTTTATTACGTGGAAAAAAGTTACCTCTCCCTGATAGCTGGGACCCACCAGCTTTATTCTGATCCATTTCACGAAAAAATATATTATACCAAAGATGCTAAATTGTTTTTTATTCTAACTCAAAAAAGAAGAAATTAAAAAACCCAGAAAACATGTTCGCACGCAAGGAAGTGCCACCTTATTACAAGCAAAAAAATGACCCCCCTGCTAGCTGGGACCCACTAGATTTGGATGCTCACTTGTGGGCCAACTAAGTTGACACGTATGGGCTTTGTCAACTTAGTCAAAATGATTCTAGCCGCACTGACCGTTGGATGTTAAATCAACGGTCGTGCTGCGTCTTCAACCTCTGGCCTTCTTGCTCCAGCCGCCCAAACCAGGCCCACCGTACCGCCTGCTCCAGCCTCCTCTGGCCGGTTGTGCTGCTACGCAGGCCTCACGGACTGACCATACTACGACTAGCCAGACCTTCTCTCTACTCACCCACGCTCCCTGTTATTCTCCGGCGATGGCGGACTTACGCCGCAGCCGAACTAGTGAACCCTCGTTCTCCCCTTCGCGTGGGCATCCAGCCGTCTCGTCTTCTCTGGCTCCTCGTCGTTCCCTTCCTAGGCCTCTCCGTCGTCCGCCGCCTTGATGCTCTCGGTGCCTTGTGGTCAACGAGGTCAACAAAAGATAGCCATCGGAAGTGGACTTTAGGCTGTGAGGCTGACAGCTGGACCCACCAGCTACATTGTCGAAACCAAGGAAGTGCCTCCTTATTACTCGCAAAATAAAAATGATTCCTCCCCCTGACAGCTGGGACCCACCAGCTATATGTTCACACGCAAGGAACTGCATCCTTATTCTCCCGAACAGCTGGGACCCACTCGGTCAAAGCGTACGTAGCATTGTTGCGAACGTGTACGTACATACTGGTCAATCAGTCTGTTTGCAGGCTGCAACGATGAACCATGGCCGAGTAAGGACGGGCACGTGTCGTAGTAGAGGCACGGACGTAGCATGTCAAGCAGTCTTGTCTATATCGTGTACACGTACGTACAACCAGGGTGCAAGAAAGTAAATACGGCCTTGTTCGTACATACGGGCGGGGTCTCGAATGCCTACTCGCGCATATGTACGACCAGGGCTCGTGTACATGGAGAGGCAGCAGACGGCAGCAACGGCGTCATGTTCATCGGGAGCCAACCGGCTTGGACGGAACAACCGAAACGAGGTCTGGCGTACCGCAGAATGGAGGAAACGGGCCTTCTATTCGACCGCGTACGGTTGAAACGGGGTCCTGTTGATCGGGAAGGGTCCGGCGTACCACAAACGGAGGAAACGGACTTGTGTTGGAGTGCCTATGGTCGAAACGGGGTCCTGTTGATAGGGAGGGGTGTGGCGTACCGCAAAATGGAGGAAACGGACTTGTGTTGGAGCGCCTACGGTCGAAACAGGGTCCTGTTCATCCACCGTCTACTGCCTCGCTCCAGCCTCCACGGGCTACTGTTCATCCACCGTCGACCTCCTCCAGCCTCCATGGGCTACTGTTCATCCACGGCTACTGTTCATCCAGCCTCCGCCGGCTGCTGCTCATAGAGCCTCCACGGGGTCCTGTTCATCCACCCCAACCGGCTGGGGTGCGGCGGCCTCCTTGGGGTCCTGTTCATC
Organism: Triticum aestivum; assembly: GCF_018294505.1. NCBI lineage: Eukaryota > Viridiplantae > Streptophyta > Magnoliopsida > Poales > Poaceae > Triticum > Triticum aestivum. Next base: position 224,676,074 of record NC_057811.1, on the reverse strand, counting down.
CAGCAGCAACAGCCTACTACCACGGGGTCCTGTTCATCCAACCCCCACCGAGAACTGTTCATCCACACCCAACCAACAGTCCTGACTCACCACGCCTCGACTTGTTCTATGTACCGCGCGCATGGTAGCAACGGTCACTATTCATCGAGAGGCAACCCAACACCGGCTGGCTAGGTCTCGCACGGGGGCTCGATTGGCTTCAGTAAGTAGCAGCAGTGATTGATCGCTCGGGTTCAGTTAGCAGCAGCAGCAAAGGAATCGGTCGGGTTCAGTTAGCAGCGAATGAATCGCTGGGTTCAGTTAACAGCCAAGGGATCGGTCGCTTGGGTTCAGTAACGTGCGATCGCTCGGGTTCAGTTAGCCAACGCCTCGCACATACGCGTGTATGCGAGAGAAATGCGGAAACCTCTGTGCATCGCTCGGCCCCAACCACCCACCATAACCGGGAACTCCCCGATATTGTCCTCGCCCTCGCTTCTACCATGGCTTTTTCCCTCATGGACGGCCCAAATAATGTCATGCAGCTGCCTCTCCGGCCCGCCAAGGACGAAAAAACCCATTTTCTGTCATATTTTTTGTCCTAGAAGTAGGGGCCCACCAGATCTATGATGATAGCGGTTTTGTCATAATTATCATCATAGAAGTGTCATAAGCATGACAATTTTTTTCGTTCGGCCCAAAATGTCACGGATGTGTCTTTTTTTGTAGTGATGATAACGAGAGCGCACAGCCACTAGGCAGATCATAGTGTACATAAAAGGGGTACACCATAACCACCATACATAAATGGAAAGCAGAACTGGCTGGAAAATACAGGTTTGTATTGCTGCTACTAATATGCAGCCTATCGATCACCTACAGTCCAGCTCTATTCATCTGAAGGTGCACTACTGTTACTATCAATCTAGTCTATCAAAGACCGCACGACTCCCACCATTTCCTGGATATTATGGAAGACCAACTCGAAGTGCTGAAATCATGTAGCAAAAGCGGCCCAATAGAGATGTCGACTGCAGATGACCCTGCTCCCCTTCCTGACAAGGAACATACCGTACTTACTAAAGAAGAACAGAAGTGGAACATGTTAAAGAATAGAAGGGGAAGCATATTATTGAGATTCCGCTTCTTTCTATACAATGTTGGTTGCCCACCCATGATGAATCGGAGTGCCCAAAGAAATGTCATTCCATGATGTCTCTCTATATGTGGCCACATGCATTTGGAAACTCAAGTGGGAGCATTAGCTAACCAACTAAATGTGTGTCTGTTAGCTAATGTCAGTATCATATCACATCATATTTGAAGAAGCTTAGGATGTATGATTGGTGTGTTATTTAGCTTTAAAGGGTGGACTGCTGCTTGTAGGACACAAAGCACATACACTGATATAGTGTAGATACAATGGGAAACCCTAAGCATCCGGAGTAAAATCAGGAAAGTGGAACTTGCTGGAAAATATGTGCTAGTATTGCTAGTACGGCTAGAAAGGCTTCAGATACCAGCTCTCTACAACTGAAGGCGCAGTACTGTTACTATCAGTCTAACTCTCAAAGGTGACACATACGACCGAATACAAAGAGCTGAAAGCGTCCATGACAAGCGACATGAAGACCAACACGAGGAGTTCAAAACGTCAATGACAAGCGACCGAATAGACATGTACACTGCAAATGTCCCTGCTCCTCTTCACTACAAGGAACATACTGTACTACCATTATACTCCCTCTGTTCCTAAATACAAGTCTTTGTAGAGATTCCACTATGGATCACATACGAATGTATATAGATACATTTTAGAGTGTAGATTCACTCATTTTGCTCCATATGTAGTCCATGGAGGAATCTCTACAAAGACTTATATTTAGGAACGGAGAGACTACTTACAAAAGAAGAACATAAGAGGAGCATGCTAAAGAAGAGCAATCAGATTTTGGATAATAAAATGTTCCTTGCCTACACATGATGAACCAGAGCGCATAAAGAATGCAACTCCCTGCTGTCCCTCGATATGTGGCGCATGTGCTTTTTGAAAGTAAAGTAGGAACATGAGCTGACCAATAAAACATTCTCTGTTTTAGTACATGTCAGCATCATATCAGATTCGTATTTGAGCAACTAAGTTTGGAATTATGAGTGGCATGTTGTTTAGCTTGATGGGTTGAGGATCACTGCTTGCACGTACATCCCGAAGCACCTACGATGATGGTACTGAATATGTGGGAATGTCTACATGCAAGTCGCCTGACTTTCATCATTTGGGTCAGTCGACCATTTTAGGCGGTTGGATGAAGATCCTACGTCTGCTAACCTTCTTCTTCCTTGCCTTTTATTCTTCCCCTACAGATCACCGCATGGGCCACCGGTCGAACCACCAGCCCCCGCCCTCCCCTGAACCGCCCACCACCTCTGGTCTTCCGCCGCCGCCGGCTATCCCTGTAGCTAACCCCACCCCCACCCGCGTCGAGTTTAGCCTCTGGTGAGGCCCCACCATAGCCCAACGTCAACCCCCCACAACCACTGTCCCCACCCGAAACCCTAAGATAGATAATGGGGTAGCCCTCCCGCGAGCCCCTTCCTTCCCTCTAGTGAACTCCCAAAAATGGACTGACCCCAATTTGAAATTCAGTCGACTGTCATTTAAGCTAATGTGGAATATAAAGGGGAAAACCATAAGCATTCCGAGTATAGTGGTGAGCGTGTCATGGCGGATCTGAAGGTGCAAACCGGACAAAGGCAACATCGCAACCAATGTTTGGTTTCAACTAACAAGTAAGATTCTTAGTGACAGACGAGAAATCATAGTAAAGCAGTGGTGATCTATTTTCTTGTTGAGATAACTAACTTGAGCAGAGACGAAAGAGTATCGCCTATGATGTTTGGCCGTGTAAGCACCTGCTAAGTCATTGAGGGTGCTGTGGTAGCGAAGGCTGTCGTTGGCATGGAAGCAGATCTAGGAGCGTAGACGGTGGTGGCGAGAGAAATATCCTGACGCGGTGGACGAGACGGTCGTACGAGCGACCTCGGCAAGGTGGACGACGGCGTGGATGAAGCGAGAGAACGCATAAGGATCCTGGTCCGAAGCTATGGATGATAGAGGCCGATCTCTTGTGATGGACGACGGCGTCGGGGTGTCAGCTCCGACATGGTGGAGGAGGAGGGCAGTGCATGGGGTGGCAGACAGAGGAGACTGGGGTGGAGAGGGTGTTTTGGTGCCCTCGGACTAAGAATGGGGAAATGGAGGGAGAGAGGTAGGGGAACCATGTCTTCAGGGCGTGCTTGTCTCAAATGCGAGGAAATTTACAAACTTAGCCCCAATTTAAAATTTCCTACATCACAGCAATGTTAGTCGGTTGGGGATAGGACGGTAATCTCGCATATAGCGAATATTTGCCGACGGAGATTTCGGCCGAGGAGATTTTGTTTTGGCGCCCATCGTGTATGAATCGGGGAGGTGAGAGGCGATTTCGGCCGAGGAGAAGTTGTGTTTTGGTGCCTACCATGTATGAATCGGGGGAGGTGAGAGGCGGAGGCGGTTATGTCACGTGTGAGTGAAATTACAAGCCTACCCCTATCGAAACCTATAGAAATCGAGCTGATAGGCTTTGCGTGTCAGGGATAGGCAGTAATTTCCATATCGCAGATTTTGGTTTCGGGCGGTTACTGTGAGTTTCCCCGCTTCGCTCAATATTTTGCAAAAAAAGAGTGCATGTTTACCGTGCCAACTCAATTTGAATTTGTTTTGTATTTTTTTCATGCAGGATCCATTTCGTATTCGAATACAAATCTATATACATCATTTTTTCATATATACTTTCAAAAGCACAACACCCTTTATACGTAAATATGGTTTACAAATGGCATGATCTCAGATTCATAAGGCCGAATCCATCTTAATTTGGATTTTCATATATTTGAAATCACTTTATGTTGAAATCCAATGTATGCATTCCTCGCTAACTGTCTCCAATTAATGTGTGTTTCATGCGGGGTTTTTCTTACTTCTCAAACACGTATATTGCGTTTGACACACGCAACATATAGTATCATCCCGTTTAGACATTAATTGCATATAAACCATGCATTGTCTCTAATTAAAGAATCTATGGATCACTAATATTGGTAAAATAAATAACATTACACGTGTCTCCAAATTCAAATGAATATGCATGTTTGATAGACCAATTTTTGTTATGATATTATCGATGTCGTGCTCTCTAGTTTAAATATTTGTATCCCCTTTAATCCAGATATTCGTCTCATATAGCTATCACTCATGCTTATATATCTCTCTAGACCTACACGCCTTCACCGTCTCTCAGGTATCTTTCGTGCTACTTGTATGTTGACAATAGTCTTTTATCTTCGTAACACACGGACGATACTCTCTCCCTCAACCTTCACTCTATCTCTCTCTAAGTATATCTCGCTCCCTACTATGTGTCTCTAACTATGATTGTCCCTGTGAAATCTCTTTCTCTCACACAAACACAAAATTTGTCTCCCGGGGTCTCATTTCTCTCTACAATTCCCTTGTACCCTAAGGTCTGGGAAGCTATGACTCTCCCTCTTAAATATCTCTTTCTCACACACAAACACAAACTCTGTCTCCTAGGATCTAATATCTCTCCACCATTCCCTTGTATGTCGCTCACACACAGTCTCTCTCCCTAGGGATCACTACAGGAATCAGGAACTTTGCCGTCTGCCATGGCAGACGGCAAAGGCATGCATGGCAGATGGCAAAGGCCTTTGCCGTCAGCCACCAGACGACAACACATCCGACTGAACAAACTACGACAAAGGGCTCTTTGCCGTCTGCTGGCTGACGGCAAAGGTGCAAACGCCTTTGTCGTGTGCTAGCAGACGACAAAGGGTCTGGACGGCACACGTGGCAGCTTAGGTCCGTTAAGGGGTTAACGGCGTGCTTTGTCGTCTGCTGGCTGACAGCACAGACCTTTGCAACTTTGCCGTTTGCCAGCAGACGGCAAAGTGCCCAAATAGGCCAGCCCAGATGCCCCCCAGGTAGCTGCCATGTGGCATGCTATGTCGTCTGCCGGCAGACGACAATGATGCAAAGGTCTTTGCCGTCTGCCAGCAGACGGCAAAGTTGCCAAACAGGCCAGCCCAGTGCACCCCAGGTTGCACATGTAGCTGCCACATGCTAGCTCTACCGTCTGCTGGCTGATGGCAAAGCTCTTTGCCCTCTGCTGGCTGATGGCATAGCTCTTTGCCGTCTGCCAGCAGAAGGCAAAGGGCCTGTATAGCCCCTGTTTTTTCTTTTTTTTTCTTAAATTCATTCGATTTCATAGAATTTCACAGATATATATATATATAACAAGTTTCCAACAACATATATGTAATAAGTTTCCAACAACAACGTATCCACAATAAAATGGTTTCATCCATACATACATATCCAACAACAAGTTTCCAAAAACAAAAAGGAAGCATAAGGAGAAGAGTAGACTCTGTCAATGCAAGCTTCCTCATCTGAAGCAAATCTGCAAATTGGGAAATAAGAAAGTTAGAAGAAGAAGAAGAAGAAGAAGACTAGCTAGAAGAAGAAGAAGAAAAAGAAGTAAACGAAGAAGAAAAAGAAAAAGAAGAAGAATTTTTCTTCTCTTTCTTTTTCTCCTCTCCTCTTCTTTATCTTCTTCTTCTTCTAACCAAGGTAGGTAAAAATGTCGTTTTTTAGCTAAGCTAGGTAAAAATGCTATGTAAATAGGTCATTTTGGAGCTTAGTAAGGTTATTATGTCATTTTCGAGGAAAATAAGCTAAGTCTATGTAATTTCGGAGGTAACTAAGATTATCATGCCATTTCTTACCTAAGTATGCTAAGTATGTCATAAATGAACTGAAGAGGCTAAGTATAGGTCATTTTTGAGCTAACCTAGGTAGTTATGCCATTTTTGAGCTAACTAACATATTTATTCAGTTTGGAGAACAAAATGGCAAGTGTAGGTCATTTTAGAGCTGTCCTAGTTAAAATCAGTCATTTTGGAGGTAGGTAAGGTTATTTTGTCATTTTGGAGGAAAATAAAGTAGTTATATGATAGTTTGGAGCTAAACCAAGGTTAATATGCCATTTTTTTACCTAAGTAAGCTAATTATGTCAGAAATGAACTAGGTAAGCTAAGTATAGATCATTATTGAGCTATCCTAGGTAGTTATGCCATTTTTAGCTAACTAAGCATATTAAGTCATTTAGGAGGAAAAAATGCTAAGTATAGGTCATTTTATAGCTATCCTAGGTAAAGTATGTCAGCTTGGAGCTAAGTAAGGTTATTATGTCATTTTCGAGGAAAATAAGCTAAGTATAGGTCATTTTGAAGCTAAACCAAGGTTATTATGCCCTTTTTTTTACCTAAGTGGGCTAATTATGTCATAAATGAACTAGCTAAGCTAAGTATAGATCATTATTGAGCTATCCTAGGTAGTTATGCCATTTTTAGCTAACTAAGCATATCAAGTCATTTTGGAGGAAAAAATTCTAAGTATAGGTCATTTTATAGCTATCCTAGGTAAAATATGTCATTTTGGAGCTAAGTAAGGTTATTATGTCATTTTCGAGGATAATAAGCTAAGTATATGTCATTTTGGAGCATATCAAGTCATTTCTTAAGCTAAGTATGCATTTGTTAAGCAAAACACTTGGGAAAACTTACCATCATCACAGAGGTGAAGGACCGGTCGGGTTTGCGCCAGTGCCAGACGAAGAAGGAGCGGTCGGGGTTGCGCCAGTGCGAGACGGAGAAGGATCGGTCGATGCTTGTCGGGAGGCATGCTGCACCAAAGAACATTTGCAATGTCTCGTTAGCATGATGTAACTGAAATGTGAATACTAGTAACTAATGAACATTCAAATGAAATCCACCGTGTCCGCTATACCAATCTGGGGCATCGGCGAGGGGTCTGACCATTTTTCTCGCACACGGGCTGCACATTTTGTTTTCAAGAGTCAGTCATATTAGTTAGTAATGAACTGAACATTACGTGCATGATTTGGCTAATATGTAGGAGAAACATACCACAAGGAGCTCGTATAGGGCTCGGTGAGACGCGTCGTTCCGGTTCCTCTCCGCCTCCAACAGACTAGCCGTCCTCTCCTCCAAGTCCCTCTCCCTCTGTGCCGCCTGCCTGTTTGCCTCCGCTAGAAGCTCTTGTGCCCTAGCCTCGATGTCGAGCTCCATTGGCGGTGGACGAGGCCTTATCTCAGGATCGGAGCTCGTCTGGCGCTTCTTGATCTCCGGGAGAGTTCTAGAACAACGTATGAGTCCATCCCCAATGGCTACCGAGCCATGGTACCTCCCGCCACCAGATAGCATCATGATCTCTGGATCAAAAGGACTCTGGCTCAGGTTGAAGTCCTCCCCTTTCCTCTTCTTCCCAATGTCTCTGTACCTCACGAGCTTGTTGTGGGAGGAGATGTTGGTGAAGCTCTCTGGATGATCGAGGTCATCTTCAGAGAATGCCTTGGCCTTCTTGTATGGGGCAGTATGGGCCATGGCATAGAGGTCGTACAGCGGTGGCACGTCCTTCTTGTTGTGTCGCGCCTAAAAGAGAAGAACAAAATATTACTTAAGGGCTCAAGCTAGCATGAAGAATGAAATTGCACGAATCGTGAAGCAAACCACATACCTAGTCTTCTAGGGTTGGAGCTCCCTTGATGGTGTGGCACACCTTACATTTGGGTACGCTTGTCCCTGGCCTTGTTGTGGACGGCTAGCCATTGGGGAGAGCACCACTCATCCACCAACGCCTCCCAACAGTCCATCCTATCGGCACACCATCTCGGGGGCACCTTGAGGGAGTCCTGGATTAAGGGTTCCTCGGGCGTCCGGCCTATTGGACATGGGTAGAACTGATGGGTCGTGAAGATACAAGACAGAAGACTCTCTCCCGTGTCCGGATGGGACTCTCCTTGGCGTGGATGGCAAGCTTGGCATTCGGATATGAAGATTCCTTTCTCTGTAACCGACTTTTTACAACCCTAGTCCCCTCCGGTGTCTATATAAACCGGAGGTTTTAGTCTGTATAGGCAATATCAATCATACAGGCTAGACTTCTAGGGTTTTAGCCATTACAATCTCGTGGTAGATCAACTCTTGTAATAGTCATATTCATCAAGATCAATCAAGCATGAAGTAGGGTATTACCTCCATAGAGAGGGCCCGAACCTGGGTAAACATCGTGTCCCCTGTCTCCTGTTACCATCGACCTTAGACACATAGTTCGGGACCCCCTACCCGAGATCCGCCGGTTTTGACACCGACATTAGTGCTTTCATTGAGAGTTCCGCTGCATCGTCAAGAGGTTCGATGGCTCCATCAATCATCTACAACAATGCTATCCTGGGGGAAGTTTTCCTCCGCGGCCAGATCTTCGTGTTCGGCGGCTTCGCACTGCGGGCCGACTCGCTTGGCCATCTAGAGCAGATCGATAGCTACGCCCCAGGTCACCAGATTAGTTTTGGAAATCTGGACTATGTCGCTGATATCCGAGGAGACTTGATCCTCCAAGGATTCAAGCCCCCAACCTCCGCTCTGGCCTCAGATCTGGAGCGCACCGACAGGTCCGAAGACGGGCTTTCTGGGTCCCCTAGACTGTCGGCGGCCACTAAACCCAGTACGAGAGAGCGGGAGGAAGTAGTGTCACTGGCATCCATCGCGAAGCCGGACTCTTCCTCGGATACTGGCTCCGAATTCTCAGGACCAGCATCGTGTGAGTTCGGCCAGGGAGTCTCCCTCCCACCATACTCCATGGACTCTCTTTTCTCTGGCCAAACCTCTCCTTTAAGCGAGGCTCTGGACTTAATGCGATCCCTTGTCATTATAGAGGAGCAACATCCGAACTACGCCCAGCCCGGACTAGGGGCTGAGATCAGGGAATTTTACGTCCCACCCACGACCCACTTTATAGACACAGTCGAGGACTTAACCGACATGCTCGATTACGGATCCGAAGACATCGACGGTATGGACGACGATGCCGGAGAAGAGCAGGCCAAAACCCACCGTTTACCGGACGCTGGACGACCACCTCTTCATATGACGTGTAAATGGTGGATACACCAAAAGAGAATAGCGGCGATGACAAGGAAGATCCAGTCAAGGATAAACCTTCTGAGATACAACCAAAGCGCCGACATCAGCGGCGCCGCCCTAAATCACGCCGTGGAAAAAAAAGGAATACCGGCACAGGAGATAACAACACTCAGGATGATGCCGAAGACAGAGAAGACCCCGTCGAGCCAACTTCCGAACAGGACGATTGGGAAGATGGGCAAGTTAGCCCTGATGAACATACCATAAAAAAGACTCGGAGGACAGTAATTATCTCCCACTCTCGGAGGATGAGGTGAGCCTCGGTGACGAAGACTTCATCGTACCAGAGGAACCTCTCAAGCAGGAACACTTTAAGCGCCGGCTAATCGCCATTGCAAGGAGCCTAAAAAAGAAGCAGCAGCAGTTTCAAGCTGATCAAGATCTGCTCAATGACAGGTAGACTAATGTCCTGGCAACCGAGGAATACTGCCTCGAGCGCCAACCAAAAGTTACCCGAAGCACAAATTGTTACCTCAATTCGATGACGAGGCGCTGGAGCCCGTACCATCAGCGCATAATGGGGATGACCGACCACCATGTGGCCAGGACAAAGTGGCAACTCAAGCTGAACAGCAGCCCATACTACCCCGCCGTAAAGGCAGGGACATAACAGCTCGGGGTTATACATATGACCTGCGGCAGGACCTGGACAATAGAGCAGGTCAGACCAGATTGATCTACGGATCACGGGGGCGTGCCCCAATGCGCGACGACGGCCATCTAGCTGGACGTGACAAACATAACCACATCCGGGCCAAAAAGCACAGACGGACTCCATCCGAGCTACGTCGCGACTTGGCCTGATATAGAGGCGCCGCACACCCCCTCTGCTTCACTGATGATGTAATGGAACATGAATTCCCAGAAGGGTTTAAACCCGTGAATATTGAATCATATGATGGGACGACAGACCCCGCGGTATGGATTGAGGATTTTCTTCTCCATATTCATATGGCCCGCGGTGATGATCTTCACGCCATCAAATACCTCCCACTAAAACTAAAGGGACCAGCGCGGCACTGGCTAAACAGCCTCCCAGAGAACTCCATTGGCAGCTGGGAAGACTTGGAAGACGCCTTCCGCGATAACTTCCAAGGTACATATGTCCGGCCTCCGGATGCCGATGACCTAAGTCACATTATCCAGCAGCCCGGGGAGTAAGCCAGGAAGCTCTGGACTAGGTTCTTAATTAAAAAGAACCAAATTGTCGATTGCCCGGACGCCGAAGCCCTCGCGGCCTTTAAACATAGCGTCCGAGATGAGTGGCTCGCCCGCCACCTCGGTCAAGAAAAACCAAAGTCCATGTCAGCCCTTACCGCTCTGATGACCCGCTTATGCGCGGGAGAAGACAGCTAGCTCGCTCGTAGAAGCAACATCACCAGTGATCCGGGCACTTCCGAAGTTCGAGACGGCAACGGCAAGCCACGACGCAATAAACACAAGCGTCGAAATAATAATGAAGGAACGCAAGACACGGCAGTCAACGCCGGATTCAGTGGCTCCAAACCCGGTCAACAGAAAAAGCCATTCAAGGCAAACTGAGACTGACCATCCAGTTTAGACAAGATACTGGATCGACCCTGCCAGATTCACGGCACCCCCGATAAACCAGCCATTCATACCAACAGAAGTTGTTGGGTCTTTAAACAAGCCGGCAAGCTTAATGCCGAACACAAGGGGAAGGGGCCGCCTAGTGACAGCGATGCCGAACACCGGGGGTCAGAAGCAATTTCCCCCCGAAGTAAAAACAGTAAACATGGTATATGTGACACACATCCCTACAGGGGAGCGCAAGCGCGCACTAAGGGACGCCTCCTCCATAGAGCCGGTCACCCCAACATTTAGCCAATGGGCGGCCTGCCCGATCACTTTTGATCGTAGGGACAACCCAACCAGTATCCGTCACGAAGGTTCGGCAGCTCTGGATCTCGACCCAATTATCGAAGGGTTCCATCTCACGAAAGTCCTTATGGACGGCGGCAGTAGCCTTAATCTACTCTACCAAGACACTGTCCGCAAAATGGGCATTGATCCTTCAAAAATCAAGCCCACCACAACTACCTTCAAGGGAGAAGTACCCGGCATAGAAGCTCACTGCATGGGCTCAATCACATTGGAAGTCCTTTTTGGCTTGCCGAACAACTTTCGAAGCGAGGGCTTGACCTTCAATATTCTCCCGTTCCGCAGTAGCTACCATGCACTGCTCGGGCGTACCGCTTTTGCTCGTTTTAATGCAGTCCCACACTACGCCTATCTAAAGCTTAAGATGCCCGGTCCACGTGGCGTCATCACGATAAATGGAAATACGGAACGCTACCTCCGTACAGAGCAGCATACTACGGCTACTGCAGCCGAAGTACAAAATGGCCTCATCAAGACGCGTATCTCATCGGCCATCAAGCCGCCGGTCTCTATTAAACAGGACCGATCAATCTTAGCGCTGGATTAGCAGTTCGGCCTCCGTGGTTCGCCTCATATAGCCGCGAAATTTGTACCACGCATACATAGTTATGCACTTAAAATACCCTAGTCATCGGCGGAGGCACAATACGGACATTCCTACAATGTGGTCCGCACTCCCATAGCCTTTTTCCCTTTTTCTAACTATTTTTTTTATCTTTTACCACAGGTGACTCAAAGCCTGGTCATCTTATGGACCCTTTCTGAGTTCGGCTTCGTATAGATAACCAAAGGCTATTCCTGCCAAGGATTCCTTTCGCCGAGGCAAGGTAGCGCAGACGTGCGACAGAAGGTCCAACTGATTTTTTGTAGACCGCACTCTTTATTTCAAACCTGTAAAGTGCCTTTTTCCTCAGCTTTCGACCCCCGACATGTTTAATAGCCCGGGTAGTGGCGTTATAATCTGCAAGATTGTGTTTGACGTGTCAATCAGAGTCTAGTGAACATAGTCCGTATTCAGTATTCACTTTTTCTAAGAACTGAATTTTGCTTCTTCGGTTGTTTCACGCACGCACCTCGGCACAAATTGCCAGGGGCTCGATATGGCAACATATGAGTTGCCGACAAGTCCGAACAGCTTTATAGCACACTTCGGCGTCACGAGTTTGGCCTTATATGCATCAGCTCCAAATCATGTCTTTGGTCAATAGTTGGGTTGCTCGGCTCCTATGGTTACTACCTTACGTTCCGTCCTATCGGCTAAGGTAGTAAAGGGAGAACTACTGCGATTGTGTTTCCGGTTCATCCGGTCAAGTGCCTCAGTAGAGAAAGCCGAAAACTGACTGTCATGATGCGGCGAGAGCTGGTCAACCACTCGATGACTTATCAGAATCTTTCGTGATTCCTTCCGTATTACACGAAGGACCGTTCTTCTGGTCACCTATGTAATGCACCGTATTCGGATAACCGCGTACATGCCAGGGGCTATATCGTAGACCCACCGTCAAACTCCTATGGCTAAGTGGAAGTGTTAAAGCCCTATAGTCCGATTGCCTAGTTAGCTGCATTGACACCTCCTTTACAGACCAAGACATTGGGTCAAGAGTGATCAAGTGCTTTTCCGAACACCCCCGTATTATATGCGAGGGGCCGAAGCCGACGACCGGTAAACTTTCAGATTATACAAAAAAAGGTTGTACAGGAGGAACCAAAACTTTCAGGCAAAAAGCATAGCCTATAATATATCATAATATTGTTTTTACAATTTTGGTACATTCACTCGAATATCATATCCTTCAAGCACTGACCCTCTATCAAGCAGGCGCCCTCTAGGACATCCTCAAAATAATGCTCCGACATGTGATGGTCCTTGCCCCCGGGTGGACTCTTTGTTGCAATATCGGTGGCCTTCATCTTCACCCAGTACGTCTTGACGCGAGCAAAGGCCATCCGTGCACCTTCAATGGATGTTGACCGCTTAACGGCGATGATACGCGGCACTGCATCAACAAGTCGCTGCATCAAACCGAAATAACTTTTTGGAATTCGCTCAGTCGGCCACAGCCGGACCACGACGTCCTTCATGGCAGATCCGGATATCTTGTGGAGCTCGGCCCACTGGGCCATCTGTTCGTTTAGCAACAGCGGACGCTTTGGCATGCTGAATTGCGACCAGAAAAGCTTCTCCGTAGCATGTCCTTCTTGCGCTTGGAAAAACTGCGCCGCATCGGAGACACTCTTCGGCAAGTCCAAGAATGCGTCTGGAGAACTCCACATTTGATTAAGCGGGGCATACTTCGGATTGCCGAATTTAGTCTGTAATAAGAAGGGCTTACCGGCCGCTATCTCCCCAGCATGCCGGATCTCCTCCCGAGCCGCTCTAGACTCGGACCGTGCTTCTCTCGCCTCTTGTAAGGCCTTGTCGAGATCGGCCCTTTTGGCTTTGTTATCCTTCTCGAGGAATTCGCATCGGACAGTGGCATCCTTTAGCTCGCGCGCCATGGTAGATATTCTCTCCTCACACTGGCGCTGAGCAGCCTGTTCGGCCTTTAACTCAGCAGCTGCCTTCTTGACAGCCGCATCATTCATCCTGGCTTGCTCCTTGGCCCGGGCGAGCTCAGCCCGAAGGGTCTCAACCGCTGCAGCACTATCTGCAGTTGTGCATATCTTAGTATATGATTCTAAGCTTCGTGCTCATATTATTATACATACATATACTGACCGCTCCAAAACATACGTTGCGCCTCGTCGAGCCGCATGTTAATAAGCGTGATGTCGTCATCCGCCACATCAAGTTTCTGCTTCAGGCCTGCAACCTCTGTAGCGTGGGTAGTCGCCATGGATGTAACAACCTGTGTTCCAATTAATTAGTTTATTTCCTGGGCATACCTTTTTTTGATCCTCTGATCGCCTCCCTTTGGACGCCAACCAGAGTCTCAGGGGCTACTATCTATACACAGGTGCATTTTGCACGAAGAGTGCAATTGAAGATATTACATTGCATACCTCGAAGCCTCTTAGCAGGCCCGTGAAGGCTTCATTCAATCCGCTTCTCGCGGACAGAATCCTCTCAACTACCGTACCCATTAAGGTACGATGTTCCTCTGAGACGAACGCATGGTGCAACATGTCCATCAATGTATCCGGCGCCTCCGGATTCCTGGAAGCGGCTGCGGGAGTACGGACTCCCTTCGAAGGGATATGTTTACTCGACCCTAGAGTCGTCTCCGGCTATAAACCGGATAGTCCAGGGCCTTTATTGTTGGTCCCCATAGGGGCCGCACGCCCCGGACCCTGGACTACCGAAGTATCACCTTCGGGCGTGGTCTTCATGGTCCCTCGCACCACTTGTTGATCGGGAGAGATCCTCCGGGATGACCCCTCGAAGTTGTCCGCCCTATTGGGCGAGGAGGTCTGTGGAGGCGTCTAGCTTTCCATCATCTCCGGAAGAAGATCTCCCGAGGAGGAGGACTGTTACGGAAGACTGTGTGCCGGACTGCAAACATATATTTTAGATGTTACCCTTGTAACCGGAAAGGAACGGGATATGTTTAGGACAGCCTTGTTCACTTACGATTTGGCTAAGGGATTGTCCTTACGGAGGAACTGCGTGACAACGTCGTCTTCCGAACCCGAACTGCCCGACAGGGACATCTTCCCTCGCTTAGGAGCCTTTACCTCCAAATCTTCGGAGGCGGCCCTTTTCTTCCCATGGGGAGAAGGGATGTCAGCTTCTCCTTGTCTTTTGTCTTCGGAAGAGGGGGTTCCGATCTCCCGGGACATAGTGTCTGGTGTACCTTTAGAATGGAGGCCACCTTTGGCCTTCTTGCTCTCCTCCTTGTCCTCCTTCACCGGCACTTGGTATGGCGCCGGGGCCACTATCCTTGTTAACACGGGATCAACTGAGTCTTCGGGAAGAGGAGCCAAACACCTAATTCGTTCCGCCTTCTTTATCCAGCCCTGTTCGAAGATTGTTTTCTCAATATATTATTACGGGATATTTAACTAAGCTGTGTTCGGGAGTCGAGTGCTTACCGAGGTATCCGGATGGTTGCAGTCGAGGCCGATGTCCTCGGTGGTATCCGGCCACTGTTTTCGTGCCCCGAAGAATAACTTCCACATTCCTCTGTGCGTCGTGCCGAAGAAGTGCTGAAGGGTCCGTGGTCCTTCCTGATTGAACTCCCACATGCGGAGGGGCCGTCGCTGGCATGGCAGGACCCGACGGACTAGCATTACCTGGATTACATTGATGAGGCCGGTGTCTTTTTCGAGGAGGCTCCGGATGCGGCTTTGTAGCATCTGCACTTCGTCAATTGATCCCCATTCCAGCCCCTTATTAATCCATGATGCGAGCCGTAATGGAGGGCCAGATCGGAACGCAGGTGTAGCTGCCCACTTGGTACCACGGGGTTCAGTGATGTAAAACCACTCCCGCTGCCATAGGTTGGAAGTTTCCATGAAAGAGCCTTTTGGCCAAAGAGTATTGGTGAGCCTGCTCACCGTAGCACCACCACACTCCACTTGCTTCACCTTGATTACCTTCGGCTTCACATTAAAGGTCTTGAGCCATAAGCCGAAGTGTGGGGGAATGCGGAGAAAGGCCTCGCACATGACAATGAACGCCGAGATGTGAAGAAAGGAGTCCGGAGCTAGATCATGAAAATCTAGCTCGTAATAGAACATGAGTCCGTGAACGAATGGGATGGAGAGCGAACCCTAGCCCCCGAAGGAAGTGGGATATGAATACGACCCTCTCGCCGGATCTGGGAGTAGGAATAACCTTCCCTCTAGCAGGGAGCCTGTGGAGGATTTCCGCGGTCAGGTATCTTGCCGCCCGGAGCTTCGCGATATCCTCCTCTGTGACAGAGGAGGCCACCCACCGGCCTTGAGGGCTGGGTCCAGACATGACTGGGAGGCTCGGAGCAATTAAGTTGAAACCTGGGTGCTGGAACTCGAGGTTGGAATGGTTGAGGAAGAGGTAGGCGTAGAGGAGAAAGACGGGTCTGTGCCCCTTTATAAAGGCGACGAATATCAAACGCCTCCTCATAGGCCTGAAAGCTTGCCTATTCCCAAGGGATCATGCCAACGGAACGGTTGGGTTACCACGCCCGTATTGATGAGAATCCCGCAACTGCTTTGACAAGACGTGCCAATAAAACAGCATGTTGAAACGTGGAGCGGGAGGCTAAAAAACGGTTCGAAATAATGACCGGGCAGGGACGTGATGTCACGCTACAAAAGTTGTCAGCAGATTGGACTCGTGAAATATTATACTGTCTGCGGTTGTGTGTGGTACTTGTTTTGCAGAGCCAGACACATTTTACGTGTTCGAAGGATGCTTTCGAGTGTTCGGAGAAGGAACCCGCCTTGCAATGCCGAAGACAATCTGCATGCCGGACACCTCATCATTGAAGCCTGGTTCAGGGGCTACTAAGGGAGTCCTGGATTAAGGGGTCCTCGGGCGTCCGGCCTGTTGGACATGGGCCGGACTGATGGGCCGTGAAGATACAAGACAGAAGACTCTCTCCTGTGTCCGGATGGGACTTCTCCTTGGCATGGATGGCAAGCTTGGCATTCGGATATGAAGATTCCTTTCTCTGTAACCGACTTTGTACAACCCTAGTCCCCTCCGATGTCTATATAAACCGGAGGGTTTAGTCCGTATAGGCAATCACAATCATACGGGCTAGACTTCTAGGGTTTTAGACATTACGATCTCGTGGTAGATCAACTCTTGTAATACTCATATTCATCAAGATCAATCAAGCAGGAAGTAGGGTATTACCTCCATAGAGAGGGCCTGAACCTGGGTAAACATCGTGTCCCCTATCTCCTATTACCATCGACCTTAGACGCACAGTTCGGGACCCCCTACCCGAGATCCACCGGTTTTGACACCGACACACCTAAGTTAGACAACGAGAAATTTCAGCGTTACGCCTATGAATCAAATCAAGGAAACTAAGTACAAGGCCTTAAGAATAGGTAATTACCTTCATGTACTCTCATTACTCCGATACTTGGCGCGGCACTTCTTGGCCCTCTTAATGTTAGTCAAGGCATTGTAGTCTCGAACAACCTGCACCCGAGCCTCGTGCCGTAAGTTCTGAAGTAGGCGCTTGCACTCGGCTTCGAGAACAAATAGCCACATCTGCCTGGTGTTCCTCAAGACACCTGTAGAAGGTCTGCAATCAAACAAGACAACACTGATTAGTACAATCACTAGGTACTGTTGATTTTTAATTCTGTAAAGGAGAAATTACCCAAAACCGCCGGATCACAATGTCGGCCATCGTCTCGCACAAGACACCATTGACCCTCTCCTCCGACGGGGCCGGGGCAGCCACGTATAGCTCCCAGCTCAGTACTAGATGTGGAACCTGACCCTCACTAGGCAACGTGACCCATCCCGGGAAGTGGTGCCGGCAAAGCACACCAAGGACCTGGTTGGGCCTGCCGACACTAGGGGCGTGTTTCCAGCCCCTACAGTATGACAAGGCCAACACATTGATATTAATTTGAAGAAACATGAAGGCAAAAGGTTAAAAAAGAGTAAATGCACTTACTTCTCCTCGTTAGGCTTAATCAACCACCTTTGATCGCGGGTCGGTGGCACGGGCGGGAGCTTTGTACCACCATGCTGGTAGACCTTCTTTCCCCCCTCAACCAGCTCACCCTCGCTATAACTATCATCAGAAAAGGTGTCCTCACCATCAGCATGGCCACTAGCCTCCGGAGTCACGTGGGACGAAGAATCTGGGACCCGAGTCTCGTCGGACGAAGGCTCGGCGACCCGAGGCTCGTGGACCGGAGTCCAAGACGGGTCCAAGTCAGACGGGTCCACCTGAGATAGAGCACTCCGGTGGTCGGGAGAATCAGCTGGGGGTGGCGGCGAGGAAGGCGCAGCAGCCTTCCTACCTCTCCCGCCGCCACGTCCACCTCTAGCAGCCCGTGCTCTCCGGAGGTGCTGGGGTGGAATAATAGCACCCCTCCCAGCACGCGCCGAGGAAGGAGGCTCGGAGCGCTCTCGACCCACGCCCACCATTTGTCAACACCTGCAATCACAAAGAGTAAACGAAATTAGTACAACATAAACATAATAAAATATTTAAGTTTGTATCATCATCATGAACATAATAAAAAATTGAATACCTAATAACATGAACTAATTAATAATATATATGTACATAATTCACAAATATATGACCTCGTCGGCCTCTGGAAGGCCGAAGAGCACCTTTTTCGGGAGGTCTCAGGGGTCGGGGTGTCGTGTCGAGTGTTGGGGTGTCGTGTCGGGGGTCGGGTTTCGGTGGTGTCGTGTCGGGGTCGGGGTGCTGTGTCGGGGTAGGGGGTGCCGTGTCGGGGTCAGGGTGCTGTGTCGGGGTCGCGGTGTCGGGGTGTCCTGTCGGGGTCGGGGTGTCGTGTCGGGGTGTCGTTTCGGGGTCGGGGTGTCGGGGTCAGGGGCTTGGGGTCACGCTGTCGGGTTATCGGGGTCGGCGACCCCTCGGCGACCCACGCTCGTCGGCTAAACTAAACTAAACTTGGTGACCCCTCGGTGACCCTCGCTCCTCGACCCCCCGACCATCGACCCCTTTTCCCCTCGACCCTCGACCATCGGTCATGTCGGGGTCTGGATTCATCATTTTCTTCTACTTCTTCTTTTTCTCATCTTCTTCTTTCCTCTTCTTCTTCTTCTTCTTCTTCTTCTCCTTTTTCCTCTTCTTCTACTTATTGTTCTTTTTTCAACTTTCTCCTCTTCTTCCTTTTTTCCTTTTTCCTGTTCTTCTACTTATTCATTTTTTTCAACTTTCTTCTTCTTCTAACAATCTAAACCTAAACCTAGCACTAACCTAAACCTACCACTAACCTAAACTTTCTTCTTCTAATAATCTAATGTTCTTTTTCTCAACTTTCTTGTTTTTTCATCTTCTTCTTTCTTCTTCTTGTTGTTCTTTTCTATTCTCCTCCTCCTCTTCTTCTTCTTCTTCTTCTTCTTTATTTTCCTTTTTCCTCTCCTTCTTTTTCTTCTTCTTCCTTCTTTTCCTTCTTCCTCTTGTCTTCTTTTTCTTCTTTATTTTCCTTATTTTCATTTTTCCTCTCCACTTCTACTTTTTCTTCTTTTCTTCTTTTTTTCATCTCACAAAATGTACTAATAACCTAAAATAGGACTAACCTAAAATCTACTAACCTAAAATATGACTAAATATAAAAAACTAACCTACAATCTAAATCAACTAATAAACCTAAATCAACTAATCAACCTAAATCAACTAATTAACCTAAATCAACTAAAATCTACTAACCTAAAATCAGCTAAAATCTACTAACCTAAAGTCAACTAAAATCTATTAACCTAAAATCTACTAACCTAAAATATGACTAAATATAAAAAACTAAACTACAATCTAAATCAACGAATTAACCTAAATCAACTAACTACTTAACCTAAATCAAATAATTAACATAAATCAATCTAAATCAACAAATCAACCTAAATCAACTAATTAACCTAAATCAAAAAATAGCAACAAAAAACAAAGGAAAAAAGGGAAGAAGCTCACCAGGGGCGGCTGGACGGAGCAGCGCCGGGTGGCTGGACGGAGCGGCGACGGGCGGCGGGGGCGGAGCGGCGACGGGCGGCGGGCGGCATCAGCGGCGGGGCGCCGGGGCGGTGGGCGGCCTTGGGGGTCGGGGGCGGTGGGGGTCGGCGGCGGGCATGGGGACGGCGGGCACGAGGGCGGCGCGGGTAAGGTGAGGGGAGAGAGAGAGGGGTGGGGCGCGGGGCCGAACGTTTTTTAGTTAGGTTGAATTTATTTGACGTCTGCTAGCAGACGGCAAAGAGTGTAGCTAGTGGGGTGGCGCCGGGGGGAACGGTCGTTAGGTTGGCTACGCTCTTTGTCGTGCCGTCTGCTAGCAGACGGCAAAGAAAGTGGCCGTTAGGTGGTTCTCGTTAGTGGGCCACTATCCCTCTTTCTCATCTGCTAGCAGACGGCAAAGAGCTGGCTGACGGCAAACATGATCTTTGCCATCAGCTCTCTCTTTGCCGTCAGTTTTCTGTAAGCTGATGGCAAAGACCTTCTTTGCCCTCAGCTAGCAGACGGCAAAGAGCTGGCTGACGGGAAAGATCCTGATTCTAGTAGTGGATATCTCGCGTTCCCTGATATGTCTCTCTAGCTATGACTCTCCTTGTGAAATATCTTTCTCTCTCGCAAACACAAAACTCCATCTCTCGGGATCTCATTCCTCTCTAATATTCGTTTGTATGTGACTCACATGCATCCTCTCTCTATCTCTCTTACACCCACACACATAACTCAGCCTTCTGATCCACTTGACTGTTATCTCTAACACACACACTAGTCGATCTCCCTCTAGCTAGCATCTCTATCTTTCTATTTATCTGTTTCTCCGTCAACCTTCTTTCTCGCCCTCACTCTTGCTTCCTATTACGCACACTATATATGTTTCTCTCTACATGCAGTCATACACCCTCTTTTTATCTTTCTCTCACACACACATAACTCACCCCTCTGAACCACTCGGCGGCTATCTCTAACACACAAACTAGCCGATGTCCCTCTAGCTAGCATCTCTATCTCTTTATCTATCTGTAGTTTCTCCGTCAACCTTTCTTTCTCGCACGCACTCTTGCTTCCTATCACGCACACTATATATGTTTCTCTATACATGCATCTATAGGTCAGTCTCTTTTGCACAATCGTTGTGTCTCGCTCTCTCTACTCGCCATAGATGCATGCTCCAGCCCACGCCACTATCTCTTAAAAACAAAAACACATGATCAATTATCGGGCCTTCTTCCCTCCACTATCGCATGCATGCATACTGCCATACCGACCCGTCTCTCCCATGTCGTTGATCTTGTGCTTATGTTTTCTTTCTTTTATCTCGATCATGCGTGCGTTCGCGCACACACACATCCCACGTATACATGTATACCTCTCGCACATGCACGTTCAAGGTCTCTTATGTGTCCATACATAGTTAATTACCCTCAACCCTCACCCCACATCGAATCGTTCTCTTCTTGTGTGCACATGGCTTCCGCCTAGATGGGTCTCTTCTGTAAAACACACTCACACTTAACAATCTCCTTCTAGCTACCCCCCTCTCTCACTCCTTCACTATATCACCGAAACCAATAAGACTATCCCTTCGTTTAATTCCCTCCTACATGCACTATCGATATATAGTAGTCTTCCTCGGTATCTCTCAAACAAACACGTTATCTCGATGTCCACTCCTCTCACGCGCACACGCCTTCTCTACCCTCTTTACGGCCCTCTTCTCTCTCGCACCCCCTCGTTAGAGGCCTCTGCCATACACATCACCTCTCTACGATGAAGAAACACACACTTAAATTACTTTCCCCACCGAAGACTCTGCTTCACTCACTCTCTCTCTCTCTCTCTCTCTCTCTCTCTCTCTAAGACTCCATTTCTCACACACATGCTTTAGTAGTTAGCAAACTTCTCATAATTATATAACGCCAATCACGAGCAGGAAGTGACATTTTTTTACACAACCACGTTAACATGGCCACGTAAATCACAAGCTAAAGTGTAATACAATTACACTTTTATCTCGATGCAAAAGGTGGAGTACATGTCTGAAGAGTAGAGGCGCACACACGCACTCTGTCTCTCGGAATCTCACACACATACCAGTTATGTGATGGCCCCTAAGCAGACCCGTATGCTACAATTTGTGCACTCGGGGGTACACGTGATGGTGCGCATTTATTTAAGCCGGACGACGAACCCAAATAGTAGCTTCACTCATTCCCCTCCCGCCACCTCTTCTCTGGTCGCCTTCGCCCGATAGCCATGTCCCGGCCGAAGGTAACGACATACACCATGCTCCCGCCAGAGCAGCAGGTTTGAGTTACTTTCAGAGATCTGGAGGCGGCGCGAAGCCCGAATCATAGCCGCCCTGCCTCCGGAGTCCGGACTAGCCAGAGCCGGAGGCAGAGGCAGTGGAGGCGGAGCAGCATGTGTAGCCAGAGGAGGAGAATGACGACGTGGGCGACGCGGAGCCGAAACAGGAGGACGACGACAATGCGGGCGAGGCGGAGCCGGCACCACCGGCTGCATGCTTCGCCATGGCGGAGTTGACCCAAGCGGAGGGGGCGGCGGAATAGAGCCATCCTCGAGGCCATCCTGTCGAAGGCCGAGGTGTAGGCCAACCGCCGCTTTCATGGCCAGCGGGAGTGGGGGATCAACGAGATGTTCGCCAAACTGGAGGAGGAGCAGGAGGACCTGGAGTTGCACCATGCGGTTAATACTATTGCAAGGTACTATGTAGAGATATCTAGTACTCCCTCCAAAGCTAATGACATATTTAGGTTGTGCATCGTGACCAAGGCGAAGGAGAAAACGAGAGAATTTAATATTTGCAAATTAATGAAAATGCTAGACTCACGGGCTATTACGGGACTAATACGGAGTTGTTCCATCTAATCAAACTAGCGCCCCTGATTTTCAGGAAGGGTGGGCACCTTCACACCCCTTAAACCCAATCCTAATCCTGCACAGTTGCTATCCTGTGAAGTCTGTAAAAATCCTCCCCGTGAGTGTAGCATTACTCGCTAATTAATAGCATTGCATGCAGGGAACTGAACACTGCATGTCGTGTTTGAAAGTATCAAGTCATTGAAGTCATACACGCCCCACATCTCTTCTTATTGGTTGATTCCTTTATTTATGTGAAGAAACAAGAAACGAGGTGGAAGTTAATGCACCGTGTCTACGTGTTCTGGGATTATTTGGTTTTCGTAAGATGACTTATATAGTACTACTCCTCGATGTAAACTGCTATTAAGATGAACGAATGAAAGCTTGGCGAGCGCCTTTTGTTTGTTAAAAAAAACATACTTCGAATACTCTCTCCTCTCTTATTTAAAGGGCTCATCTAAAAAATAGATTTTCATTATACTCAGACTTAAAGGGCTTTGAGTTTCACACCACATTTATTTCATAGAGATAAGAGAAAGGAATTTTTAGTGGTCATGCATGCATCTTTTTGTGCTAGCATTCCTATATAAGGGTTAACCGGTGGCTTCCCGCGGACGTGCGCGGGCGGTGGAAGAGGAAGGAGAAGGGAAGCGGGCTATGGAGTATGCCAGTTGCAGCATGAGCTCCAAGGAACGTTCGTGCCAAACAATGCATAGTACTACAGTATAGTCCAGCGGAGTATGAATTGGCCTTTAGGTTGTGTGTGGATGACATGGCTGCAACATGCAGGCTGTAGTTCGACAGCCTACCGCTCCAACTCGGACGGTTTGGTCATGCAAGATTTCCATGCATGCATGTCACGAGCATACTTGTCACCGGCGTGCTCGAAAAAGGGCGACGAGGTACGCTAGTCCGCATTGGTCCAAGCGCCCGGAAAACAACTAATCCCAGTCGTTGTAAATGTCGTGTGTGCATTAATTCTAGGACAGTGGCTGGACGCGAGCATGTCGTACAACGAACCGCCCGCCAGCTCCCTAATCTCCAATATAAACTGCACTAGTGCGCGCCCGGAGAACATCCTTTCTGAAGGGACGAAGCCTTGTAGTTACCATCTCCTCTCATGTAAACCAGCTCCATAAGGGACAAGGCAGTTCATCGCCATTGTCATGGATTCGCAAGGAGGTGGTGCTTCTCATCCTTGTCGAGGTTGGGAGACCTTGGGCAACGATCCTTTGGGAGAAATTGTAAGTTGCTCCGACTTCCTCACGTCTGTAAGACTTAGTGGTACTTGCACCAAATATGTTAAGAGGGTGCGTAAATATGCATGGGAGAAGGCCATGCTAGTTGGTCTGCCATGCGTCCTCGAGGTGAGGATGTTTCCTTGGGGGTCTCTCTAGCACGGCATGGTCGTAGTTGCAAGTTGACGCCCCTTGAGATGCCGATGTTGAGGTGATAGAGGCAAAGGTGTCCCGTCTTTCGATGAGATGGTGGCTATCGTTTTGGAGGAAGTCGACTTTGACGAAACGACTACGAACGTGCGAGGACGTCGCGCCTTAGCAATCGCTAAACCAACTCCGAGAGGTTATGGACCACGCCGGAGCACGATCAACCTGACCACGAAGGTCTGTTTCCTGCAGGCAAACGAAGACCAAGCAAGAAACTAAGATTGCAATGTAAATATTGCGAATATAAGAGGAAAACTTTATTGGTCAAGGTGGGGTTCTGTGACGCCTTTGTCTGGTCGTTTAACACAAACGAAGTACGCGAAGTTGCAGCTATGGCGAACTTTAATCTAAACAAAACCCAAAGTCTAAACGATGCCCTAAGGGTTGTATATATGGAGGAAGAGGGGGGAATTTCGTGGCCCTTGGAGGAGGGGTCCGAAACCAACCCTAACTCTTGTTTCCCCACACATACGAACTCTAAAAACAGCCTATAATTGACTATTTCGAAATTACATGGGACTGGCCCAAAAATAAGGTGATGCAGCACCTATAATATCTTCTGGACGAAATTTATGAAGTGGTATCTTGTATATTTCGTCCAATGCTTCATTCACTCATTATGGTGGCTTCAAAGTCCTGAAATCATCACTTGTAACTCCGTTCTTGTTCCCCTTGCGCACGCCATCATCTCCATGCTTAATATTGCTCCAATGTTCATCCCTCTTGTGCAAGCTAGGCCCTTCATTTGTAAGCAAGACAAATGTATCCAATTTAGACAGCATCGTATTCTCATGAACATTAGAATCATTACCAAGAAACGAAAGTACCTGATAATTTAATTGGCGTGCGCGAGCACGAGTATGTATAGCAGCAGGGGCTGTGAGTGTAACAATGGTATTGATGTCCTCATCATCCTCCCCTTCTTGAAATGAAGTCGTCCTCGACGGAAGCTCATCTTCCTCACCCAAATAAGGCTTCAAATCTGCAATGTTAAAAGTGGGACTAACCCCAAAATCTGCAGGCAACTCAAGTTTATATGCATTATCATTTATTTTTTCTAACACCTTAAAATGACCATCAGCACGTGGCATTAGCTTTGATTTGCGCAAATCAGGGAATCTATCCTTACGCAAATGTAACCAAACAAGATCTCCAGGTGCAAACACAACTTGTTTTCTACCCTTATTTCCAGCAAGTTTATATTTAGCATTCATACGCTCAATGTTTTCCTTAGTTAACTCATGCATTTTTAAAATCAATTCAACACGTTGTTTAGCATCAAAATTAACCTTCTCCGAAGATGGAAGAGGCAACAAATCAATAGGTGCACGAGGTAGAAAACCATACACAATTTCAAAAGGGCACATCTTAGTAGTAGAACGCAATGAACGATTATAAGCAAATTCAATATGAGGCAAGCATTCTTCCCACATTTTCTTATTACTCTTCAAAGCAGCCCTAAGCATAGTAGACAATGTTCTATTTACTACTTCAGTTTGTCCATTAGTTTGGGGGTGACAAGTAATACTAAAAAGCAGTTTAGTCCCCAACTTAGCCCATAAACATGTCCAAAAGTGGCTAAGAAATTTAGTATCACGATATGAAACAATAGTATTTGGCACATCATGAAAGCGAGTAATTTCACGAAAGAACAAATCAGCAACATTAATAGCATCATTGCTTTTATGACATGGTATAAAGTGTGCCATTTTCGAGAACCTATCCACCCAAGGAACACTAGGTACAGGCAAAGGCATATATGCTATCCCTCCCCTTCTTTGTTCGAGTTAAACCTAAAACAAAGTCCATAGATATATCCTCCCAAGGAACACTAGGTACAGGCAAAGGCATATATAAGCCATGAGGATTGAGTTGTGACTTAGCTTTTTGACATGTAGTGCAGCGAGCAACAAAACGCTCAACATCCCATCTCATCTTTGGCCAAAAGAAATGTGTAGCAAGTATATCCTCCGTCTTCTTCATGCCAAAGTGTCCCATTAGTCCTCCTCCATGCGCCTCCTGCAACAACAAAAGATGAATGGAGCTAGATGGAATGCATAGCTTGTTAGCACGAAACAAATCCATCATTAACGACGAACTTGTTCCATGTTCTACCTACTTTACAATTCTGCAATACATCTTTAAATTCAGCATCATGCACATATTGATCTTTGATGGTCTCCAAACCAAATATTTTAAAGTCAAGTTGTGAAAGCATAGTATAACGACGAGACAATGCATTAGCAATAACATTTTCTTTACCCTTCTTGTGTTTAATGACATAAGGAAAAGTCTCAATGAATTCAACCCATTTAGCATGTCTACGGTTTAGTTTTGCTTGACTTTTAATGTGTTTCAAAGATTCATGATCAGAATGTATAACAAATTCTTTGGGCCATAAATAATGTTGCCATGTTTCTAAGATCCTAACAAGTGCATATAATTCTTTATCATAAGTAGAATAGTTCAGACTAGGCCCACTCAATTTTTCAGAAAAGTATGCAACAGGTTTTCCATCCTGTAATAACACTCCTCCTAATCCAATTCCACTAGCATCACATTGAAGCTCAAAAGTCTTATTAAAATCAGGAAGTTAGAGTAAAGGAGCATGTGTCAATTATCTTTCAATACCGTGAAGGCTTCTTCCTGTGTGGTACGCCAAACAAAAGGCACATCAATCTTTGTAAGCTCGTTGAGAGGTGTAGCAATGGTGCTGAAATCTCTCACAAAACACCTATAGAAACCAGCGAGGCCAAGGAAACTCCTCACTTGCGTGACCGTTTTGGGCTGTGGCCAACTCTCAATAGCTTCAATCTTGGCTTTTTCAACTTCAATCACTGTGGATTAACAACATAGCCAATAAAAGATACTCGGTCGGTGCAAAAGGTGCACTTTCCAAGGTTACCAAACAAACGGGCATCTCGTAGAGCAATAAAAATAGCACGTAAATGTTCCAAATGTTCCTCCAAAGATTTACTATAAATCAGTATATCATGAAAATAGACTACCACAAATCGTCCAACGAAAGCACGTAAAACTTCGTTCATTAATCTCATGAAAGTACTAGGTGCATTAGTTAACATAAAAGGCATGACTAACCACTCATATAAACCAAACTTAGTTTTAAATGCAGTTTTCCATTCATCTCCCAATTTCATACGAATTTGATGGTATCCACTACGCAAAACAACTTTGGTGAATATTGTAGAGCCACTCAATTCATCAAGCATATCATCTAGCCTAGGAATAGGATGGCAATAATGAATAGTAATATTATTAATGCCTCTACAATCAACACACATACGCGATGTATCATCCTTTTCCGGCACTAGAATAATAGGAACAACACAAGGACTAAGGGATTCGCGAATATAACCTTTGTCGAGAAGCTCTTGGACTTGACGCATAATCTCCTTCGTCTCCTCTGGATTGGTAGGGTATGGTGCATGGTTGGGTAGCAAAGCACCGGGAATTAAGTCAATCTGATGCTTAATCCCTCGAATAGGTGGTAATCCTGGTGGCACGTCTTGTGGAAAGACGTCAGCGAACTCCTGCAAAATGTTAGTAACAGCAGGAGGCAATGAGGAAGGCACGTCCTCGAATGAAAATAATGCCTCTTTGCACACAAAAGCATAGCAAACAGATTTGCTGAAATCTAGCTCATCATCAGATTTGGTGGCAAGTAAACATGCACTTTTCAATTTAATTTCAGAAGCAACACTAGATGCTTTATTATTAGGCTTCATTTGGTGCTCAAATTCTTTTGCCACAATCTGATTTTCACTCTTATTTTTCTCCTGTTTTGCTTTATTAGCTCTATTAATATCATCTTTCAAAATGGAATTAGGAGTCCTAGGAAGCACAGTAATATTTTTATCCTTATGAACAAGAGTATACTGATTGTTTCTACCATGGTGTATAGAATTTTAATCAAATTGCCATGGTCTACCAAGTAATAAGGAACATGCTTGCATAGGTACCACATCACAATCAACATAATCAGCATATGTAGAGATACTAAAATGCACACGAACAGTACGTGTTACCTTAACCTTGCCGCTGTTGTTGAACCATTGGATGTTGTAAGGATGTGGATGTGTTCTTGTGGTGAGAGATAGCTTCTCCACCATCTCCATGCTAGCCAAGTTCTTGCAGCTCCCTCCATCTATGATGACGCAAACAGAACGTTCCTTCACAACTCCCTTTGTATGGAACAAATTATGCCTCTGATTTTGCTCAGCATGTGTGACCTCCACACTCAAAACATGTTGAGCAACTAAACATTCATACCTGTCAGTGTCTTCAGGAGCCATGTATTGCATCTCATTTTCAGAATCATCTCCACCGTGTTCTTCACGTGTAATAAGAGCCAAAGTCTCCTCATCATAGTCACTAGCGGACTCATAACCACCATCCTCAGTAGCAATCATCACACGCTGAGATTTGCATTCTCTCGCATAATGACCTCTTCCCTTACAACGACGACAAATAATATCACTTGTGTGCCCTGTTGATGCCATGGAAGAAGAAGAGCTCTGTATAGGCCCGACGGGTGTGCTCTTGGTAGATAGTGGTGGTTGTGCCTGCATTCTTGTGTCACGACTGGAGGTGGCAGCTGATGGAGGTGCCGATGCATAGAATGTGTGGAAGTAGAGGATGCACGCGGTGTCCATGAGGAAGGTCGGCCTGTAGAAAAGTTAGTTCGTGTCAATGTCTGTCGATCCTGCACTTCACATTTAGCTTTACAAGCTAGATGGAATAAACGAGTGATATTATTATACTCCTTATACTCAAGAATGGTCTGAATCTCTCTATTTAATCCACCCATAAAACATGCACGCATAGCTTCATTATCCTCAACAATACCACATCTAATCATGCCAGTTTGTAATTCCTGATAATATTCCTCTACAGAATTTTTTCCTTGTCTTAAACGCTGCAATTTTTGAAGTAATTCTTGTTGATAATATGGTGGAACCTAACAAGTACGCATAGCAATTTTCAAAGCAGCCCAAGTAGTTGGAATATTATTCAGATATAATCTACGATGTTCAGACCACCACACACAAGCAAAACTAGTGAAAGCACAAAGTGCAGCAGCAACACGTCTCTCCTCGGGATATTCTAAACATGTAAAACATTTTTCGGTTTCTAACTCCCAAGTAAGATATATATGAAGAACATATCTACCCTCAAATGGTGGAATATTCAATTTCAGTTTAGGGAGATGGTCATGATCTCGTACCTGAGGGGGAGCCCTACCATTGTGATTATTTGCACGTGGACGACCTGGTGGTTGCACGTAGTTCTGATTTTGATCAACCTCATCCTCGTAATCTCCCGCATAATCATCCTCCTGCTCATCAGCAGCAGGAGCCACAGAAGTATCAACAGCAGCACCAACAGTTTGGCCAGGCTCAAAAGGGACAGTGCTCACTCGGCGGAGGGCTGTTTCACGACGTGGAGGTAGTCGTAATTGTTGTTGTTGTTGTTGTTGTTGTTGCAAAGGTGCGATAGGTGCAGCCGGTGGTGGTTGTGGAAGACGCGCAAGCAGTTCATTAAATCTGTTATCGAGCTTTGTTTCGAACGTCTTCTCAAGGCCAGCTATCTTATCCATGGCCTCTTCAAAATTGTTCAGCACATCTGGCACCTGTTCAGTCATCATTTGCTGAAATTTATCATGCAACTCCTTATTCATCATGTTCTCCCAGTCAGTCTCATCGACTTGTGATCCTGCCATGGTTAGCAGCAATAGAAACACACAAGAATATGATCCTACAGACTACTAGAAAATGGTGGTGGTGGGGCGTCACAAATCCGTCAAGCAAATCTCAAATTCTTACCAGTTCTTACCAAGCAGCAGGTGGTGATCGGCAACCGTTGTGATAGAGGCAAAGGTGTCCCGTATTTCGATGAGATGGTGGCTATCGTTTTGGAGGAATTCGACTTTGACGATCCGACTATGAACGTGCGAGGACGTCGCGCCTTTGCAATCGCTAAACCAACTCTGAGAGGTTATTGACCACGCCGGAGCATGATCAACCTGACCTCGAAGGTCTGTTTCCTGCAGGCAAACAAAGAACAAGCAAGAAACTAAGATTGCAATCTGGATATTGCGAATATAAAAGGAAAGCTTTATTGATTAAGGTGGGGTTCTATGACGCCTTTGTCTGGTCGTTGAACACAAACGAAGTATGCGAAGTTGCAGCTATGGCGAACTTTAATCTAAACAAAACCCAAAGTCTAAACGACACCCTAAGGGCTGTATATATGGAGGAAGAGGGGGGAAATTTCGTGGCCCTTGGAGGAGGGGTCCGAAACCAAACCTAACTCTTGTTTCCCCACACATACGGACTCTAAAAATAGCCTATACTTAAGTATTTCGTGCTAACAAGCTATGCATTCCAGCTAGCTCCGTTCGTCTTTTGTTGTTGCAGGAGGCACATGGAGGAGGACTAATGGGACACTTTGGCATGAAGAAGACCGATGATATACTTGCTAGACATTTCTTTTGGCCAAAGATGAGACGGGATGTTGAGCGTTTTGTTGCTCGCTGCACTACATGTCAAAAAGCTAAGTCACGACTCAATCCTCATGGTTTATATATGCCTTTGCCTGTACCTAGTGTTCCTTGGGAGGATATATATATGGACTTTGTTTTAGGTTTACCTCAAAGGAAGAAGGGGAGGGATAGCATATTTGTTGTCGTGGATAGGCTTTCGAAAATGGCACACTTTATACCATGTAATAAAAGCGATGATGCTGTTAATGTTGCTGATTTGTTCTTTCGTGAAATTATTCACTTGCATGGTGTGCCAAATACTATTGTTTCAGATCGTGATACTAAATTTCTTGGCCACTTTTGGAGATGTTTATGGGCTAAGTTGGGGACTAAACTGCTTTTTAGTACTACTTGTCACCCCAAACTGATGGACAAACTGAAGTAGTCAATAGAACATTGTCTACTATGCTTAGGGCTGTTTTGAAGAATAACAAGAAAATGTGGGAAGAATGCTTGCCTCATTGAATTTGCTTATAATCGTTCATTGCATTCTACTACTAAGATGTGCCCTTTTGAAATTGTGTATGGTTTCCTACCTCATGCACCTATTGATTTGTTGCCTCTTCCTTCTTCGGAGAAGGTTAATTTTGATGCTAAACAACGTGATGAATTGATTTTAAAAATGCATGAGTTAACTAAGGAAAACATTGAGCGTATGAATGCTAAATATAAACTTGCTGGAGATAAGGGTAGAAAACATGTTGTGTTTGCACCTGGAGATCTTGTTTGGTTACATTTGCGTAAGGATAGATTTCCTGCTTTGCACAAATGAAAGCTAATGCCACGTGCTGCTGGTCCTTTTAAGGTGTTAGAGAAAATAAATCATAATGCATATAAACTTGAGCTGCCTGCAGATTTTGGGGTTAGTCCCACTTTTAACATTGCAGATTTGAAGCCTTATTTGGGTGAGGAAGATGAGCTTCCGTCGAGGACGACTTCATTTCAAGAAGGGGAGGATGATGAGGACATCAATACCATTGTAACACCCACAGCCCCTGCTACTATACATATTGGACCAATTACTAGAGCTCGCGCACGCCAATTAAATTATCAGGTACTTTCATTTCTTGGTAATGATTCTAATGTTCATGAGAATATGATGCTGCCTAAATTGGACATTTGTTTTGCTTACAAATGAAGGGCCTGTCATGGATAAGAGGGATGAACACTTGAGCAAGACCAAGCATGGAGATGATGGCATGCGCGAGGGGAACAAGAACGGAGTTACAAGTGATGATTTTAGGACTTTGAAGCCACCATATTGAGTTCATGAAGCCTTGGACGAAATGTACAAAATGCCACTTCATAATATTCGTCCAGAGGCTATTCTAGGTGCTGCGTTGATACGTCTCCGTCGTATCTACTTTTCCAAACACTTTTGCCCTTGTTTTGGACTCTAGCTTGCATGATTTGAATGGAACTAACCCGGACTGACGCTGTTTTCAATAGAATTGCCATGGTGTTATTTATGTGCAGAAACAAAAGTTCTCGGAATGACCTGAAACTCCACGGAACTTATTTTTGGAAAATATTAAAAATAGTGGCGAAAGAATCAAGGCCAGGGGGCCAACACCCTGTCCAGGAGGGTGGGGGGGCGCCTGCTCCCCTGGGCGCGCCCCCTGCCTCGTGGGCCCCCTGGAGCTCCACCGACCTCAACTCCAACTCCATATATTCGTGTTCGGGGAGGAAAAAATCAGAGAGAAAGATTCATCGCGTTTTACGATACGGAGCCGCCACTAAGCCCTAAACTCTCTCGGGAGGGCTGATCTGGAGTCCGTTCGGGGCTCCAGAGAGGGGAATCTGTCACCGTCGTCATCATCAACCATCCTCCATCACCAATTTCATGATGCTCACCGCCGTGCGTGAGTAATTCCATCGTAGGCTTGCTGGACGGTGATGGGTTGGATGAGATTTATCATGTAATCTAGTTAGTTTTGTTAGGGTTTGATCCCTAGTATCCACTATGTTCTGAGATTGATGTTGCTATGACTTTGCTATGCTTAATGCTTGTCACTAGGGCCCGAGTGCCATGATTTCAGATCTGAACCTATTATGTTTTCATGAATATATATGAGTTCTTGATCCTATCTTGCAAGTCTATAGTCACCTACTATGTGTTATGATCCGGCAACCCCGAAGTGACAATAATCGGGACCACTCCCGATGATGACCATAGTTTAAGGAGTTCATGTATTCACTATGTGTTAATGCTTTGGTCCGGTACTCTATTAAAAGGGGGCCTTAATACCCCTTAGTTTCCACTAGGACCCCGCTGCCACGGGAGGGTAGGACAAAAGATGTCATGCAAGTTCTTTTCCATAAGCACGTATGACTATATTCGGAATACATGCCTACATTACATTGATGAATTGGAGCTAGTTCTGTGTCACCCTATGTTATGACTGTTACATGATGAACCGCATCCGGCATAATTCTCCATCACCGATCCAATGCCTACGAGCTTTTCATATATTGTTCTTCGCTTATTTACTTTTCCGTTGCTACTGTTACAATCACTACAAAACCCAAAAATATTACTTTTGCTACCGTTACCGTTACTTCCATATTACTTTGCTACTAAATACTTTGCTGCAGATACTAAGTTATTCGGGTGTGGTTGAATTGACAACTCAACTGCTAATACTTGAGAATATTCTTTGGCTCCCCTTGTGTCGAATCAACAAATTTGGGTTGAATACTCTACCCTCGAAAACTGTTGCGATCCCCTATACTTGCGGGTTATCAAGACTATTTTCTGGCGCCGTTGCCGGGGAGCATAGCTCTATTCTTTGAGTCACTTGGGATTTATATCTGCTGGTCACTATGAAGAACTTGAAAGACAAGAAAAAAAATTTAGCACTCAACTACGAGGGGAGGTAAGGAACTGCCATCTAGCTATGCACTTGATTCACCTTCTGTTTTGAGTAAGCTTGCGACACCTAAACCTGCTTCTGCTATTCATTCTGATATGTCGCATGTTGTTGATGATGGCACTTCTGCTATGCATGATACTTATGATGAAACTACTTCTATGCTTGATACTACTGTGCCACTTGGTGAATTTCTTGATGAAAAACTTGCTAGGGCTAGAGAGAATGAAATTATTGAAACTGATAATGTTGATGAAAGTGATGATGAAGGCTCTCCCAATAAATATGAACTGCCTGTTGTGCCTGAGGGCTATGTTATGGATGAAGAGACTAAAAGAGACTTTCTTGCTTGCAATGATAGAAGTGATCTTAAGAAATTATTAGCTAAGCTAAAACAAAAAACTCTGAATGCTAGAATGAAATATGATCCTGCTTATGCTACTTCACCTATCTTCGTTACTGATAAGGATTATGAATTTTCTGTAGATCCTGATATAATTACTTTGGTTGAATCTGATCCTTTTTATGGCTATGAATCTGAAACTGTTGTGGCACATCTTACTAAATTAAATGATATAGCCACCATGTTCACTAATGATGAGAGAACTCGCTACTTTTATATCCTTAAAATATTTCCGTTCTCATTAAAGGGTGATGCTAAGATATGGTTTAATTCTCTTGATCCTCGTTGTGTGCGTAGTCCCCAGGATATGATTTATTACTTCTCTGCTAAATATTTCCCCGCTGATAAGAAACAAGCTGCTTTAAGGGAAATATATAATTTTGTGCAAATTGAAGAAGAGAGTCTCCCACAAGCTTGGGGGAGGCTTCTCCAACTACTTAATGCTTTGCCTGATCATCCTCTTAAGAAAAATGAAATACTTGATATCTTTTATAATGGACTAACCGATGCTTCCAGAGATTACCTGGATAGTTGTGCTGGTTCTGTTTTCAGGGAAAGAACACCAGATGAAGCTGAAATTCTATTGAATAATATGTTGACAAATGAAAATAATTGGACACTTCCTGAGCCTATTTCTAAACCAACTCCGAAGAAGAGGGGTGTTCTATTTCTCAGTCCTGAAGATATGCAAGAGGCAAAGAAATCTATGAAAGAAAAGGGTATTAAAGCTGAAGATGTTAAGAATTTACCTCCTATTGAAGAAATACATGGTCTTAATTTACTGCCTGTTGAAGAAATATATGATCTTAATTCATCACCTATTGAAGAAGCACATGGTCTTGATAACCCGACACAGGTAGTAAAGGTAAATTCTCTCTATAGATTTGATGAAGGTGATATTCCTCACTATAAGTCTGCTAGACAGTGCTTAGATGAGTTTGACAATTTTATTGTTAAACAAGAAAACTTCAATGCTTATTTTGGTAGAGAATTAAAACGCAATTCTTATATGCTTGAACACTTGGGTGATTATATGTCTAGAGTTAAAGGCGAACTTAAACTCATTAGTAAACATGCTTCTATGGTTACCACTCAAGTAGAACAAGTATTTAAAGCTCAGAATGATTTGCTCAATGAATTGAATAGTAAGAATAATGACTATGATGTTAGAGGGGCTACTAGAACTGGTAGAATGACTGAGGAACGTTTGTATCCTGAAGGTCACCCTAAGAGAATTGAACAGGATTCTCAAAGAAATAATATTGACGCACCTAGTCCTTCTAAAAAGAAGAAAAAGAAAAATGATAGGACTTTGCATGCTTCTAGTGAACCTATTGCTGAACCACCTGAGAATCCAAATGATATTTCTATTTCTGATGCCGAAACACAATCTGGTAATGAACATGAACTTAGTGATAATGTTAATGATGATGTTCATGTTGATTCTCAACCTAGCAATGATAATTATGTAGAAATTGAACCTGCTGTTGATCTTGATAACCCACAATCAAAGAATCAACGTTATGATAAGAGACTTTGTTGCTAGGAAGCACGGTAAAGAAAGAGAACCATGGGTTCAAAAACCCATGCCTTTTCCTCCCAAACCATCCAAGAAAAAGGATGATGAGGATTTTGAGCGCTTTGCTGAAATGATTAGACCTATCTTTTTGCGTATGCGATTAACTGATATGCTCAAAATGAATCCTTATGCTAAATATATGAAAGAAATTGTTACTAATAAAAGAAAGATGCCGGAAGCTGAAATTTCCACCATGCTTGCTAATTATACTTTTAAGGGTGGAATACCTAAGAAACTTGGAGATCCAGGAGTACCTACTATACCATGCTCCATTAAAAGAAATTATGTTAGAACTGCTTTATGTGATCTTGGAGCCGGTGTTAGTGTTATGCCTCTCTCTTTATATCGTAGACTTGATTTGAATAAGTTGACACCTACTGAAATATCTTTGCAAATGGCTGATAAATCAACTCCTATACCTGTCGGTATTTGTGAGGATGTGCCTGTTGTGGTTGCAAACGTTACTATTTTAACGGACTTTGTTATCTTGATATTCCTGAGGACGATAGTATGTCTATTATTCTTGGAAGACCTTTTTTGAATACTGGAGGGGCTGTTATTGATTGCAACAAAGGCAATGTCACTTTTCATGTTAATGGTAATGAGCATACGGTACACTTTCCGAGGAAACAACCTCAAGTCCACGGTATCAATTCTATTGGAAAAATTCCATCGATTATTTTTGGAGGTTTTGAATTTCCTCTTCCTACTGTCAAGAACAAATATGATATTCTTATTATTGGGGATATGCCTATCCCCGTTGAGGTAACATAGTGTTATTCAAAATTTCTCCGGTACCATGTTACTCGGAATGAGTTTGTTAACAAGACTTGATCAACCTTGTTAGTGGATTCCTTACGATGAGCATGAGATGGATGAAGTTAGAAGGCACAACCTTTTGTACCCTCTCTTTACTTTCTGTTATTTAGTTGAAATAAAGTAAAATTAGTATTTTTCTATCAGTTTTCTGAATTATCCGTGCAATAAAAAATACCCCGAAAATAAAAGTTCTCCAAATGCCCCGAAATTGAAATATGATTTTTTTGGAATATTTGAGAATATTTGGCACTGAGAACACATCAGGGGGAGCTGGCACCTGGCCACGAGGGTCCAGGGCGCGCCCCCCTGCCTCGTGGGCCCACGGTGGCTCCCCTCCACTTATTCCTGCACCCACACACTTCTTCTTCCTCCCAAAAAATCACCATCCAGCTCAAGCACGAATCACTAGCATACATTTTCCTGTTCTACGTTACTTTGCTATATTTGGTAGTAGGTGTTTAATTGGTCGCGGAAACTATGGAAACCTGAGTGTCCCTGATATTATTATTTTGTGCCATGCCTTGTTTCGTGCTGACACATTTAGTATGGGCGCTATTGTTGCAAAGCGGTTAAATCTTAACTGTACTAAGGGCCCCATCTTGGGAGGCTTCTTCGCCTCACGCCTTGTTGCATACTATAACATACCTATTAGGCACTATGAAAAAGAAGAAAAATTGATGCCTACTGTTTATTTAGATTATAAGAGTATGGTAGCGCATGATTTTATTGTTAAGAATAGGGAAAGGGCGCTTAAATACAAATTGTTGTTTGATAAAAGTCACACTAAGACTATTACCTTGCCTGCTCCTTCCTTCTTTGATTTATCTGCATGTCAGTATCTCGTTCCGCTAGCTACCATCCAAGCGTACCGGAACCCTACATCAGCCACAGAGCCAGAGCCGGAACCACAATTTGATCTTCCACGACAGTCTAATTACCAGTGGGATCCAGAGATGATTGCCAACAAGTGGAAATCAGAGGCTTCTTCTTCTTAGTATGACCCCAACTATAACTTTGGATATCCGCCAGGCCAGCCGTGGCAATAGACCAACTTAGGCCAATAGCCTAAGCTTGGGGGAGTACGTATTTCTCACCGACATTACATTTATGTTCGCACACTCATTGTTAGATGTCGGTGCTCATACTTTTTCGCTGTAATATCCATGCTAGTTTATTTTCCTTTTTTCTTGCTTTCTTCTTGTGTGTTTGATAAACCTTAAGAAAACAAAAAAAAATTAGTAGTAGCTCATACTTTTGGGAGCATCCTATGGACATCACCATGTCAAGAGTCCGTTCGGCGAGTGACACGTGCGACATCTACTTCACATACACAAAGGTGAATCATCTCCTTTGCACGTGCTCACTTGACACCTTCGAGGATGGTATACTACTTGACACTCCACTCGTGTGCATGCATAGGTATTGTCGGAACACTACAGACGACGAGGAGGAGTGCGAGCTCAAGTGTACAACTACACCATCTGCGAGGGAAGCGTGGAAGCGAAGACGGAAGAAGACGGAGCTGCGGAGTCCCCAGCGGCTGGACGACCGACGAGCCACTGGACGTCCGAGGATCTACAGCCACCGGACGACCGGACAACGCCGGACGTCCGACGCCTGGAGCTCCAGCCAGCCCAGAAGTCCAACCGACGAAAGCTACAGCAGCCGGACGACCGACGAACGCCGGACGTCCAACAAGTCCCAGCGCACGGACGACCGACACCGACCGGACGACCAGTGCCACGGCGACAGAACGATATTTACGGAAGTCCGAAGACTTCCGGACGTTCGGACCGTCCCGAGCCCCCGGACGTCCGAACCCCACCGGACGTCCGACGCCCGTGTGCGCAGCTGCGGGCCTTTGGCCTTGTATCCCTCTCCCACTTACCCCTTCGTGGCTTAGACTATAAATAGACCTCCCCCTCATCCTTTCTAGGGTTAGCAAAGTGATAGCTCATTTGTGTGTGAGCTTTGCTCCTACCTTCCTCTACTCTTGAGAGAGAGAGAGACTACCACTCCCATGGAGTTCAAGGCCTCCATGTGAGAAGATCCTGCGGGATATGTCCAAGACCCCTCACGGGAAGATCCGTCTAGGATATCATCAAGACCTCCTCTTGGAGATGAACCTTACCTTGTATCTTTCCCTTTGTTGTTCATGTACCTTGTAGATCTTGTGTGTTTGACTGTCTAGTGGATGTGTGATTGGACTTGTTCTTGAGTGTTTCCCCTTGTGATTTCTCCCCGTTCTTCCCCGTGTTCATCGTGTTCTTCGAGGGAATCCACTCCAATCGTGAAAGATCGGCCTACACCAGGCTAGCCCCGTATCATATGGTATCATGAGCCACGTTGATCACGTATTTGGAGTCCCTCCCACCGTTTTCTAGCCTTCTTTTGTTTGATTTCTTCCTAAAATTCAAAAATCCCCAACAAAAATAGCCCCAATTTTTTTGTGATTTGTTGGTATGAAGAAGTTTTGTTGATTTTGATCCATGGATTTGCTTGGTTTCGAGTGGATCTCGCATTTCCCCGAGTTTTCCCACTTTCCATCCACGAAATCTCCTCAATTTTGCCCCCAAAATCTCCATTTTCCGTCCAAAATCGCGTCCCGAAACTTGCATCTCGCGTTGACCCCGACCCACCGGACGACCGTCACCTTTCCGGACGTCTGGAGCCCCTGGAACGACCGGACGTCCGCAACTTACCGGACGACCGAAACCAGCCAACAAAACAGAATTTACGGATTTCCGAGCCTGACCAGACATCCGTCCTTTTACGGACGTCCGTAACCTGTAGATATCAACTTCGGCAGATTTTTGTTTTGCCCATAACTAATTCATCCGAACTCCGATTTTGACGTTCTTTAGCTCGTTTTGAAGCTATTGACATCCCCCTTCCCACAAAAATACCACCAACATCATTTGACTCCATCAAATTTTGACAACTTTGGCATCTTTGCC
The DNA here is from genome assembly GCF_018294505.1 of Triticum aestivum. Lineage (NCBI taxonomy): Eukaryota > Viridiplantae > Streptophyta > Magnoliopsida > Poales > Poaceae > Triticum > Triticum aestivum. Next base: position 224,636,964 of record NC_057811.1, on the reverse strand, counting down.
TAGGGCTTCCACCACATCATCCGCTACACCACCATCGATTTCCGCAACCTAACCCTTTTTGCTCCCCATTGCATATGTGGTTGCTTGAGTAGTGATTCGAGTCTCCTAAGGTGTTTCGGCTACTTAGGGACGGTTGCTTGTTCATCAACCACCACCACCACTTCCGCATAGGCTTGCCCACCATACACTTCCATCATCTCTCTGGAATTTAGTAAAATGGGCATAACTTTTGCATACGAACTCGGATTAAAAAGTTTTTTATATGAAAAATCATCTACTCGAAAAGTTACATCTGAATTCAACTGGGGGAACCCTGTTGAAGATTTTCAGAATCCCCAAAAACCTAACAGAACGAAAGATACATGGCTTTTAAGATCTAGAGGGGGGAAAATGGAAAAATTTCAAACTTACTAATGGCGCACCATTTGCTAGGTGCGCCACTAGTAATAGAAAAAATTGGTTTCGATTTTTTTTTTTGGAAAAAATGTTCAAAATATGATACGTAATATGACTGGGAAGTTTGAAATATTTTTTCAAAATTTCATCACACTCATGAACATGAACAAAGTCATAGACATCAACAAGGTTTAATAGGATTGATATGATGGATATATCAACAAGTGTCTGTTAAGTGAGTTGGTGCTGGGGTTGGATAGAACTATGAAGTTAAGCATGCTCGGGCTGGAGTAGTGTGAGGATGGGTGACCTTCCGGGCAATTTGACCACGAAGTGTGATTTGACTAGAGATTAAGCATATTGACCTGAGATTAAGCCATAGTGACCCGAGATTAAGAAAAAAACTAAGAAAATTTTGAAAATTTTGTTTTGAAAAAAAAAATTGAAAAAAAAATGTTAGTAATGGTGCACTTCTATGTGGTGCGCCATTACTAAGTCAGATAGTAATGGCGCACCAAATGTGCGGCATTACTATTTGTTACTAGTGGCGTGGTAATAGTGGCGCACCTATAGTGCGCCATTAATGGCCAAAACAGGTGCGCCACTAATTAGCCTTTTCCTAGTAGTGTTGCCGGCAATGTTACTTGTGCACATTAGTGATCTACACCATCCATTGCATACATACCATATCATATTGGTATCATATCATCTCGTGTGCCTCAAGTTTGTTCCCGCATATACACAATAGCTATCTTGGTTTGTACATTTCACATTGTGGCCATACAAAAAAAAGAGGAATAAGCTTTTAAGCAAAAAAGAAAGAGCAAAGAGCTTGTAAGCAAGAGCCATAGCATCGCATCATAGTGCATTACAATATATCATATAGTATCATACTTGATCATCTTGGATCATCGTGTGAGAAACACCGGGAACCATACATACATAGCATACTTGGGATAGAAAGTTTATCCATTTTGCATCTTATAGGTTGTGCACAAGTGTCGTATCCGCCTATTGAGCAATCGTGCTAGCGTCTCTCCTGAGTTGTGCAACACGAGCGTTTTCCGTGGATTCCACATTTTGTGCTCATTCCTTGGTTGCACGACCCAATTTATCTATCCGTGTGTGCGTTTCCGTGTGCCATTCATTGCTATTGGTCTACTTGTTTCACTTGCGAATTTGTGAATCTCTTTCAACATTATTGACTCTTGCTAACATTTTGCATTAAATTTTGTGCCACTACCCGAGCTACTCCATAAGCTTTACTTGATAGTGTGAGTGAACAAGTCCGGTACCAATTCCACTATTCTTTCATCTCACATTGAGTGAAATGGGATACATCCTCAACTTTGGGAAAAGGTAACTTGGACAACAAGCTACTACAGACATACGGCATCTTCGCCAACAAGCACCCCAAGACTATGCTCAAGAGAAGCTCCCCAAGCTCAAGTCCGCGACCTCCACGAGCTACTACGACCTCAACACCGACCCTAAGATTCCTTTCTATGGGACTCAAGAACCCGAGGAGTATCTCGAGTGGGAGCGCCTAATGGACGACTACCTCAAGCTACATGAAGTTCCTCCCGAAGATCAAGTAAAGTGCGCCACAAGAAACTTCCACGACTACGCCTCGACATGGTGGCTTCACACACCCACGGAGAGCTACGACATGAGTTGGCCCAAGACGAAGAGAGTTATGCGGCGAGAGTTCGTGCCTCCAACCTACACCGAACAACTTCTACGCCAATTGGAGAACACCACCCAAGGATCCAAGTCCATCGAAGAGTACTTCAAGGAGATGAAGATTGCCTTGGGACGAGCCGGCGTGGACGACCCCATGTCAATGAAGTTCCACTTCATGATGGGATTGAACAACGACATCTCCAAGACTATCTTCCTCGAGAACTACAAGTCCCTCGACGACAACTACATTGGTGCTCTCAAGGCAAAACAAGAACTCATGAAGGCCAAGGCTTCTCCACCCCAAGCACACTTCTCGAAGACCAAGCTCCAACACGATGAGCATGAGGCTAGCACCACCACGATGTCCAAGCCCGACGAGCTCCAAGACGATGCTCCCAAGTTCGACTTCACCGCCATCCCTCTTTGTGCCATTGATGATGCCGAGTCTACCTCGACTCTTTTTCAAGACAGTGCGGCGATGACTACGACTACGGAGCCTCTCGAGGAACATCCTTTGGAGGCGAGCGACAAGGCGGCGAGCAAGGATGATGCTTCCATCTTTGGAGGCGAGAGTGATGATGTGCCATCTTCGGCCTTCATCCATGGCGACGGCGATCAGATGGTTGAGTATTTCACCTCGACCACGGCGACGCATGATGAATTGAGTGACTTGTGCCACCATATTGAGAGTGAGAGTGATTTCACCACTAGCCCCATATATGACGAGTTGCCCCAATTCCCATGTGAGGAGAGCCACAACCCCCACCACTTGAGTGAGATGAGTGACTCCACCATATGTGACATTGAGTGCACCTACCTAGAGGGAGTGAGTGAACCACCACATAGAGAGAGTGTGATAGTTGATAGGTCTCGTGAGGCCATTTCCATTTCTAACAACTTGACCTCTACCTCTATTGTGTCTTCTCCTTTGGTGCTAGGTTCCATATATGATGACGCGCCGATTCGCGACGACTATGTCCTTCCTTTGGACAAGACGATGGCCATGGTGGAATATGATGCACCCCCACATGGTTCCATCACGATGAAGATGACCACCATTTGGTCTTTCCCACCTCACCTACACCACTTGAGTGGAATGAACAAGGTAACATAGGTGAAGGTGACGCTCTAGTCCCACTAGTGGACATTCTTGACATTGATTGCTCACATGATGTTGATCCCCCTATTGACACGCTTCATGCTAGTATGATTTTCCCATGCGATGATTTGCCCATTTATGATGAGTATGATGATTGACATGTGGAGTCTATTAGTTGTGATGCCATGTTACATAGGATTTCTTGTGACAATTCTTTAGGTCACATCATGTTTGACAATCCGTTTGACTTGTCATATGCTATGCATGAGATCAATCATATGTCATATTTGCAATCTCATCATAGTTACTATGCATATGCCATTAAAATAAACCCAATTTGCACTTATGGCATAGATGACAAGCCCATGGTTATTGGCATTTGTTTTTCTTGTGATGATATTGATCTGCTCCCTTTGCATCATTTATCTCATATGCCATGCCATGACCACCTAGCTTCGGATATGCATTGTTTTGGATGTTGTCCATTTTCTCCATATGATGTTTTCAATATTGTTCATGAGGAGACCCCCATAGATCCCAATACTTGTGTGCACAATATGCTCCCCATGAATAAAAATGCTATTGATGTGCCATATACTTCTAAACTAAATTTGCATCCCCATCGTATCATACACAATAACTATTCTTTCATGATGGATGACATGTTCTTATACCATGCATCAAATTTCTTTGAGCGATGCTTATCTCGTGCTAACACTCACATGCACATACACATCATGATGGATGATGTGTACATTTACCACGCGCACAATTTCTTTGGTTTGTGTCTCTTTTGTGTAGGTACCCATGAATACTTGTCAACCTCGCAATCCCACGAGTTGACAAAACGAGCTCTAGAGAGCAATGATGACTTGGGATCCCATGGATTGCCTTTCCCAGCAATTTCTTCACGTGAAGTCTTCGCGCATTTCTTCTACATGGCTCTCACATGGTTATGGGTTATTGTCCATTACATATTCTATGCCCATCTTGCCATGTTCACTTTGCATGATATGCTCATTACTATGCCTTTGCCATGCATTTGTGACCTGATGAGGACATCAATACCATTGTTACACCCACAGCCCCTGCTGCTATACATACTGGACCAATTACTAGAGCTCGCGCACGCCAATTAAATTACCAGGTACTTTCGTTTCTTGGTAATGATTCTAGTGTTCATGAGAATATGATGCTGCCTAAATTGGATACATTTGTTTTGCTTACAAATGAAGGGCCTAGCTTTGAGAAGGATGAACATTGGAGCAAGAACAGGCATGGAGATGATGGCATGCGCATGGGGAACAAGAACGGAGTTACAAGTGATGATTTCAGGACGTTGAAGCCACCATAATGCGTGCATGAAGCCTTGGACGAAATATACAAGATGCTACTTCATAACTTTCGTCCAGAGGCTATTCTAGGTGCTGTGTCACCTTATTATTGGGCCAGGCCCATGTAATTTCGAAATACTTGAGTATAGGCTGTTTTTAGAGTCCGTATGTGTGGGGAAACAAGAGATAGGGTTGGTTTCGGACCCCTTCCCCAAGGGCCACGAAATTCCACCCTCTTCCTCCATATATACAGCCCTTAGGGTGTCGTTTAGACTTTGGGTTTTGTTTAGACTAAAAGTTCGCCATAGCTGCAACTTCGCGTACTCTGTTTGTGTTCAACGACCAGACAAAGGCGTCACAGAACCCCACCTTGATCAATAAAGCTTTCATCTTATATTCGCAATATCCAGATTGCAATCTTAGTTTCTTGCTTGTTCTTCGTTTGCTCGCAGGAAACAGACCCTCGTGGTCAGGTTGATCGTGCTCCGGCGTGGTCAATAACCTCTCGAAGTTGGTTTAGCGATTGCTAAGGCGCGACGTCATCGCACGTTCGTAGTCGGATCGTCAAAGTCGACTTCCACCAAAGCGATATCCATCATCTCATCGAAAGACGGGACACCTTTGCCTTTATCAAGTGGTATCAGATTTCCAGGTTGCTCAGTGAGATTTTACAGTTTTTCGTAGTTTAGATCGAGTCTGTTCTTCATACCTACAGTCCACGAAAAAGCCACAAAAAAAATTAGGGTTAGTTCAGTATATCCGAACCAATCTGAGCCTTTGCATAATCTTTTTAGGGTTTTTGCTTTGTTGAATTTGCGGTTGCATCGTCGTGTCAAGTTGCTGGTCTTAGAGTCTAGTCTTTTAGAGTTTCGAGTTCTGGTCATAAGTTGTCACGCCGCCGCCGCACCATCATAATCGCCTTGCCATCTACCACCATTGCTTATCCGCCACCGCTCTGAATCCGTATCCATATACCACCACCCATTCGTATCCATATACCACCACCCATCCGTATCCATATACCACCACCGCTACCATATACCACCACCGCTGCCATATCCTACCACCATATATCCACCACCAATCCGAGTTCTTTTCATATTCGGTTTGTTTTAGAGATCCATCTATTTTCCGTTTCGTGTTTCCTTGCCTGAGTAGGTCTCGGAAAAAAAAGTCTGGAGACCCCCGGGCAGTTTTTAGGCCAAAATTTCGGCAACCAAATTTTTTTCCATATCCTATTTTTCGGTCCCGGGGAGTGTTTTGAGACACTCGCCATCATAGTGATTTTTTGTCGCACTTTTTCGTCGTCGTTGCCCTGATTTCCGAAAAAAATAGTCAAAAAAATTTTGTGCCCATCCTGTCAGTTTGACCTGGGAAGAGTTTTGAGACACTAGCCATTATAGTGATTTTTCGCAAAAAAAAGAGCACAAAAAAAGAGAGCGAAAAAAAATTCCAGAGTGTGCTTTTCCCTTGTTTACGTGCAGCGCCGTGATTTTGTTAGTGTTCTAGGCTCGCGTCTCTAGCACGGTCTAGCCTAGGACCAGCACAGTACCGTCGTTGAGCGTTTATTCAACTTTGCATCTCTGAATTGATTATTGCTGACCATTTTTGCTACCATATTATAAGCCTTCCCAGCTCCACATACATCCACATCGTGCGTTTGACTCTCCCTGGTAATCGCTCTATCCAAGCTTTGAGAGTTTTGACTACAACGGTTGCCGATCACCACCTGCTGCTGGGTAAGAACTGGTAAGAATTTGAGATTCGCTTGAAGGTTTTGTGACACACCACCATCACCACCACTTCCTAGTAGTCTGCAGGATCATATTCTTTTGTGTTTCTATTGCTGCTAACTATGGCAGGATCACAAGCCGATGAGACTTATTGGGAGAACATGACGAACAAGGAGTTGCATGATAAATTTTAGCAAATGATGAGTGGCCAGGTGGGAGATGTGCTAAACCGATTTGAAGAGGCTATGGAGAAGATAGATGCCATGGAGAAGTCGTTCGAGACAAAGCTGGATAACAAGTTTACTGAATTACTCAAGCGTCTTCCCCAACCACCACCGGCTGCACATGTCGCACCGCTACAACAACAACAACCACATCTCCAACGCCGCCTTCCAAATCAAGTGGGACGAGCACAGCGCGTTCCAATTGAGACTGGTCAAAATTCGGGTGCCGCTGCACCTACTGTTGATGCTTCTTTGGCTCCTGCTACTGCGGCGGCTGAGGAGGATGACGATTATGCGGGCGATTATGAGGATGAGGTTGATCAAAATCAGAACTACGTGCAGCCACCAGCACCACCACCAGCAGGTCGACCTCAGGTATATATTCGCAACGGTAGGCCGGCACCACCACCTCAGGTACGAGATCATGACCATCTCCCTAAACTGAAATTGAATATTCCACAATTTGAGGGTAGATATGTTCCTGATATATATCTTACTTGGGAGTTAGAAACTGAACAACGATTTACATGTTTACAATATCCTGAGGAGAGACGTGTTCCTGCTGCTGTTTGTGCTTTCACTAGCTTTGCATGTGTTTGGTGGTCTGAACATTGTAGATTATATCTTGTTCCAGCTACTTGGGCTGCTTTGAAAACTGCTATGCGTACTCGTTGGGTTCCACCATATTATCAACGTGAATTACTTCAAAAATTGCAGCGCTTAAGACAAGGGAAAAATTCTGTAGAAGAATATTATCAGGAATTACCAACTGGCATGATTAGATGTGGTATTGTTGAGGAGAATGAAGCTATGCTTGCACGTTTTATGGGTGGATTTAATAAAGAGATTCAGACCATTCTAGAGTATAAGGATTATAATAATATCACTCGTTTATTCCATCTTGCTTGTAAAGCTAAACGTGAAGTGCAGGATCGACAGCCATTGGCGCGAACTAACTTTTCTGCAGGTCGACCTTCATCATGGACACCGCGTGCATCTTCTACTTCCACTGCACCAGCACCTCCATCAGGTTCCACCTCCAGCCGTGATACAAGAAAGCAGGCACAACCACCACTATCTGCCAAGAGTGCACCTGCCGGGCCTGCACAGAGCTCTTCTTCTTCCATGGCATCGACAGGGCACACAAGTGATATTATTTGTCGTCGTTGTAAGGGAAGAGGACATTATGCGAGAGAATGCAAATCTCAGCGTGTAATGATTGCTACTGAGGATGGTGGGTATGAGTCCGCTAGTGACTATGATGAGGAGACTTTGGCTCTTATTACACATGAAGAACATGGTGGAGATGATTCTGGACATTAGACGCAATACATGGCTCCTGACGACGCTGACAGGTATGAATGTTTAGTTGCTCAACGTGTTTTGAGTGTGCAGGTCACACAAGCAGAGCGAAATCAGAGGCATAATTTGTTCCATACAAAGGGAGTTGTGAAGGAATGTTCTGTTCGCGTCATCATAGATGGAGGGAGCTGTAACAACTTGGCTAGCATGGAGATGGTGGAGAAACTATCTCTCACCACAAGACCACATCCACATCCTTACTACATCCAATGGTTCAACAACAGCGGCAAGGTTAAGGTAACACGTACTGTTCGTGTGCATTTTAGTATCTCTACATATGCTGATTATGTTGATTGTGATGTGGTACCCATGCAAGCATGTTCCTTATTACTTGGTAGACCATGGCAATTTGATAAAAACTCTGTACACCATGGTAGAAACAATCAGTATACTCTTGTTCATAAGGATAAAAATATTACTTTGCTTCCTATGACTCCTGATTCCATTTTGAAAGATGACATTAATAGAGCTAATAAAGCAAAACAGGAGAAACATAAGAGTGAAAATCAGATTGCGGCGAAAGAATTTGAGCAACAAATGAAACCTAATAATAAATCATCTAGTGTTGTTTCTGAAATTAAATTGAAAAGTGCATGTTTACTTGCCACAAAATCTGATATTGATGAGCTAGATTTCAACAAATCTGTTTGCTATGCTTTTGTGTGCAAAGAGGCATTATTTTCATTCGAGGACGTGCCTTCCTCTTTGCCCCCTGCTGTCACTAACATTTTGCAGGAGTTTGCTGACGTCTTTCCACAAAACGTGCCATCGGGATTACCACCTATTCGAGGGATTGAGCATCAAATTGACTTAATTCCCGGTGCATCGCTACCCAACTGTGCACCATACCGTACCAATCCAGAGGAGACGAAGGAGATTATGCGTCAAGTACAGGAGCTGCTCGACAAAGGTTATATACACGAATCTCTTAGTCCTTGTGCTGTTCCTATTATACTTGTGCCAAAAAAGGATGGTACATCGCGTATGTGTGTTGATTGTAGAGGCATTAATAACATTACTATTCGTTATCGTCATCCTATTCCTAGGCTAGATGATATGCTTGATGAATTGAGTGGCTCTACAATATTTTCCAAAGTTGATTTGCGTAGTGGATACCATCAAATTCGTATGAAACTGGGAGATGAATGGAAAACAGCATTTAAAACTATGTTTGGTTTATATGAGTGGTTAGTCATGCCTTTTGGGTTAACTAATGCACCTAGTACTTTCATGAGACTAATGAACGAAGTTTTACGTGCTTTTATTGGACGATTTGTGGTAGTCTATTTTGATGATATACTGATTTATAGCAAATCTTTGGAAGAACATTTGGAACATTTACGTGCTGTTTTTATTGCTCTACGTGATGCACGTTTGTTTGGTAACCTTGGGAAGTGCACCTTTTGCACCGACCGATTATATTTTCTTGGCTATGTTGTTACTCCACAGGGAATTGAAGTTGATAAAGCCAAGATTGAAGCTATTGAGAGTTGGCCGCAGCCCAAAACGGTCACACAAGTGAGGAATTTCCTTGGCCTCGCTGGTTTCTATAGGCGTTTTGTGAGAGATTTCAGCACCATTGCTGCACCTCTCAATGAGCTTACAAAGAAGGATGTGCCTTTTGTTTGGGGTACCGCACAGGAAGAAGCCTTCACGGTATTGAAAGATAAGTTGACACATGCTCCTTTACTCCAACTTCCTGATTTTAATAAGACTTTTGAGCTTGAATGTGATGCTAGTGGAATTGGATTAGGAGGTGTGTTATTACAAGATGGTAAACCTGTTGCATACTTTTCTGAAAAATTGAGTGGGCCTAGTCTGAATTATTCTACTTATGATAAAGAACTATATGCCCTTGTTCGGACTTTATAAACATGGCAACATTATTTATGGCCCAAAGAATTTGTTATACATTCTGATCATGAATCTTTGAAACATATTAAAAGTCAAGCTAAACTGAATCGTAGACATGCTAAATGGGTTGAATTCATTGAAACTTTCCCTTATGTCATTAAACAAAAGAAGGGTAAAGAAAATGTTATTGCTGATGCATTTTCTCGTCGCTATACTATGCTGTCACAACTTGACTTCAAAATATTTGGTTTGGAGACCATCAAAGATCAATATGTGCATGATGCTAATTTTAAAGATGTTTTGCAGAATTGTAAAGAAGGAAGAACCTGGAACAAGTTTGTCGTTAATGATGGATTTGTGTTCCGTGCTAACAAGCTATGCATTCCAGCTAGCTCTCTTTGTCTTTTGTTGTTGCAGGAGGCGCATGGAGGAGGATTAATGGGACACTTTGGCGTGAAGAAGACGGAGGACGTACTTGCTACACATTTCTTTTGGCCAAAGATGAGATGGGATGTTGAGCGTTTTGTTGCTCGCTGCACTACATGTCAAAAAGCTAAGTCACGAATCAATCCTCATGGTTTATATATGCCTTTGCCTGTTCCTAGTGTTCCTTGGGAGGATATATCTATGGACTTTGTTTTAGGTTTACCTCGAACAAAGAAGGGGAGGGATAGCATATTTGTTGTCGTGGATAGATTCTCAAAAATGGCACACTTTATACCATGTCATAAAAGCGATGATGCTGTTAATGTTGCTGATTTGTTCTTTCGTGAAATTATTCGTTTGCATGGTGTGCCAAATACTATTGTTTCAGATCGTGATACTAAATTTCTTAGCCACTTTTGGAGATGCTTATGGGCTAAGTTGGGGACTAAACTGCTTTTTAGTACTACTTGTCACACCCAAACTGATGGACAAACTGAAGTAGTCAATAGAACATTGTCTACTATGCTTAGGGCTGTTTTGAAGAATAATAAGAAAATGTGGGAAGAATGCTTGCCTCATATTGAGTTTGCCTATAATCGTTCATTGCATTCTACTACTAAGATGTGCCCTTTTGAAATTGTGTATGGTTTCCTACCTCGTGCACCTATTGATTTGTTGCCTCTTCCATCTTCAGAGAAGGTTAATTTTGATGCTAAACATCGTGCTGAATTGATCTTAAAAATGCTTGAGTTAACTAAGGAAAACATTGAGCGTATGAATGCTAAATATAAACTTGCTGGAGATAAGGCTAGAAAACATGTTGTGTTTGCACCTGGAGATCTTGTTTGGTTACATTTGCGTAAGCATAGATTTCCTGATTTGCGCAAATCAAAGCTAATGCCACGTGCTGATGGTCCTTTTAAGGTGTTAGAGAAAATAAATGATAATGCATATAAACTTGAGCTGCCTGCAGATTTTGGAGTTAGTCCCACTTTTAACATTGCAGATTTGAAGCCTTATTTGGGTGAGGGAGATGAGCTTCCGTCGAGGACGACTTCATTTCAAGAAGGGGAGGATGATGAGGACATCAATACCATTGTTACACCCACAGCCCCTGCTGCTATACATACTGGACCAATTACTAGAGCTCGTGCACGCCAATTAAATTACCAGGTACTTTCGTTTCTTGGTAATGATTCTAGTGTTCATGAGAATATGATGCTGCCTAAATTGGATACATTTGTTTTGATTACAAATGAAGGGCCTAGATTTGAGAAGGATGAACATTGGAGCAAGAACAGGCATGGAGATGATGGCATGCGCATGGGGAACAAGAACGGAGTTACAAGTGATGATTTCAGGACGTTGAAGCCACCATAATGCGTGCATGAAGCCTTGGACGAAATATACAAGATGCTACTTCATAACTTTCGTCCAGAGGCTATTCTAGGTGCTGCGTCACCTTATTATTGGGCCAGGCCCATGTAATTTTGAAATACTTGAGTATAGGCTGTTTTTAGAGTCCGTATGTGTGGGGAAACAAGAGATAGGGTTGGTTTCGGACCCCTTCCCCAAGGGCCACGAAATTCCCCCTCTTCCTCCATATATACAGCCCTTAGGGCGTCGTTTAGACTTTGGGTTTTGTTTAGACTAAAATTTCGCCATAGCTGCAACTTGGCGTACTTCGTTTGTGTTCAACGACCAGACAAAGGCGTCACAGAACCCGACCTTGATCAATAAAGCTTTCATCTTATATTCACAATATCCAGATTGCAATCTTAGTTTCTTGCTTGTTCTTCGTTTTCTCGCAGGAAACAGACCCTCGTGGTCAGGTTGATCGTGCTCCGGCGTGGTCAATAGCCTCTCGAAGTTGGTTTAGCAATTGCTAAGGCGCGACGTCATCACACGTTCGTAGTCGGATCGTCAAAGTCGACTTCCACCAAAGCGATATCCATCATCTCATCGAAAGACGGGACACCTTTGCCTCTATCATGACCCATGTTTTGCATTACACATGATGATTGATTCTAGTACTTGTATGTTGCAAGCTTGGTGGAGATATTGCTTGCTATTGCCATGTTTGCTTTGTGCCCCATGCCTATGATGATACTATGATCTTGCTTTGTGTTCGTGCTTGCGATACGTCATGTGCATTGTCTATGCCTATTATTTGCTCACATGACATGATTGCCATGATTTCACCTAGTGTGTTGCATCTTCGCTCCACTAGTTTGCACAACTTAATTGATATGCTTGCATCACCAATGATTCATACTTGCTCATTTCATGCGGTTGATGACAACCATCCACATGCTTTGCACATGATTGTTATTGCGTCTTGCCATATATCTCCATGTGTTGCCTCTCTCATGCTAAATGATTTGCCATGTATTGAGTGCAACAATGCTTTTAGTCTTGCTAATGAGATTGCCCCCGTAGCATTCTCGCATATATTTGGAGATTTTGACATATACTTGTGAAGCATGCTTGTCTTACCTCTTTGCACCATATACCTTTTGCCATGAATATCGCCATTGTTGCATCATATTATTCATGCACTTGTGCTTCTAATGGTTATGTGCAAGAGAAGAGAACCATCATGATGGATGATGTGTTTATCTACCATGAGCATACGTCCTTTGCTTTGTTTTGTGCATGTGTAGGATACTTGCACTTGGTGTCAACTTCCACCTCACATGAGTTGACCATTCGAGCTCTTGAGAGTGAGCCGCATCCATTCTACCACGACTCGCTTCTACACCACATTTTCTTGCGCTTCGGCATTGTGAAGAATGCACATGGACTTGCCTTCAAGGTGACATCTTTCTTGAGCATGGATATTACGGATCATACTACTTGTGTTGCTTGCACCATGAGACTTATCGTTCATCATGAACCACTTTATTGCACACATCTTAGAGATCTTGCTTCGACTTGTCATTTTCACCATTCCATGCATCATGATATATATGCCTTGTGTGTTGCATCCAATTCTTGGATTACTTGCTCCTATCTCATGTTTGGTTGCAACAATGCCATTTCTTCACATATGCCATGTCCCATTGATTGCTACATGCTTGACTTGATTGCCTCACACATGATGAACAATTGCTCTTTTTATTGTGTTGAGTGCCACACGATTCTCACTACACCCTATGCACATTATTCTTGGATTGTCTTGCACTTGTCACATGTATTTAGACACTTCATTTTACTTGGAGTTGTGAATGATTTTTATGCCTTCCATAGACCTTTCATTGAGCAATTTGTGAATGCTTGCTATGACCTCAACGTAGATGCTTGTTCTCTTGTCACTCATATTTGCATCACTACCTCACATTTACATGCTTGTCCCCATGACATCTTTGCTTGTGCTCAATTTATGTGCTTACATGCCATATCACAATCCTTTGTCAAACCATATGCTTTGCATGATGACGACACTTGTTTGGTGAATCACCTCTTGAATGCTTGGTTTTGCACTAACGCTAACCACATTTATTTTTCCAAGTGTTTGTTGTCCTTGCTCATTTTGAAGGAATCACTAGACGGTGCGACATTGGAGAGTGCCCACTTCAAGCTTGAAGATGATGACTACTTGGTGAACGTCCACTTCTACACGATGAAGCCATCTCTTTCCCATGGTGATTTGGTTTTCGATCCGAGGTCGGATCTTTCCCAAGGGAGGGGAGATGATGCAGAGCATCCTATGGACATCACCATGTCAAGAGTCCGTTCGGCGAGTGACACGTGTGACATCTACTTCACATACACAAAGGTGAATCATCTCCTTTACACGTGCTCACTTGACACCTTCGAGGATGGTATACTACTTGACACTCCACTCGTGTGCATGCATAGGTATTGTCGGAATGCTACGAATGACGAGGAGGAGTGCGAGCTCAAGTGTACAACTACACCATCCGCGAGGGAAGCGTGGAAGCGAAGACGGAAGAAGACGGAGCTGCGGAGTCCCCAGCGGCCGGACGACCGACGAGCCACCGGACGTCCGACGATCTACAGCCACCGGACGACCGAACAACACCGGACGTCCGACGCCTGGAGCTCCAGCCAGCCCAGAAGTCCAACCGACGAAAGCTACAGCGGCCGGACGATCGGCGAACGCCGGACGTCCGACAAGTCCCAGCGCACGGACGACCGACACCGACCGGACGACCGGTGCCACGGCGACAGAATGATATTTACGGAAGTCCGAAGACTTCCGGACGTCTGGACCCTCCCGAGCCCCCGGACATCCGACCCCCACCGGACGTCCGACACCTGTGTGCGCAGCCGCGGGCCTTTGGCCTTGTATCCCTCTCCCACTTACCCCTTCGTGGCCTAGACTATAAATAGACCCACCCCTCATCCTTTCTAGGGTTAGCAAAGTGATAGCTCATTTGTGTGTGAGCATTGCTCCTACCTTCCTCTAGTCTTGAGAGAGAGAGAGACTACCACTCCCATGGAGTTCAAGGCCTCGATGTGAGAAGATCCTGCGGGATATGTCCAAGACCCCTCACGGGAAGATCCGTCTAGGATATCATCAAGACCTCCTCTTGGGGATGAACCTTACCTTGTATCTTTCCCTTTGTTGTTCATGTACCTTGTGGATCTTGTGTGTTTGACTGTCTAGTGGATGTGTGATTGGACTTGTTCTTGAGTGTTTCCCCTTGTGATTTCTCCCCGTTCTTCCCCGTGTTCATCGTGTTCTTCGATGGAATCCACTCCAATTGTGAAAGATCGGCCTACACCGGGTTAGCCTCGTATCAATGTTTCTCTTGTCCCACTAGTGGACTATCTCACGAATGATTGCTTGCATGATGTTGATCCACCTATTCCCACGCTTCATGCTAGTACGTGATGAGGACATCAATACCATTTTTACACCCACAGCCCCTACTACTACATATACTGGACCAATTACTAGAACTCGCGCACGCCAATTAAATTATCAGGTACTTTTTTTCTTGGTAATGATTCTAATGTTCATGAGAATATGATGCTGCCTAAATTGGATACATTTGTTTTGCTTACAAATGAAGGGCCTGGCATGGATAAGAGGGCTGAACATTGGAGCAAGACCAAGCATGGAGATGATGGCATGCGCAAGGGGAACAAGAACGGAGTTACAAGTGATGATTTCAGGACTTTGAAGCCACCATAATGAGTGCATGAAGACTTGGACGAAATATACAAGATGCCACTTCATAAATTTCGTCCAGAGGCTATTCTAGGTGCTGTGTCACCTTATTTTTGGGCCAGGCCCATGTAATTTCGAAATACTTAAGTTTAGGCCGTTTTTAGAGTCCGTATGCGTGGGGAAACAAGAGATAGGGTTGGTTTCGGACCCCTCCCTCAGGGGCCACGAAATTCCCCCTCTTCCTCCATATATATAGCCCTTAGGGCACCGTTTAGACTTTGGGTTTTGTTTAGATTAAAGTTCGCCATAGCTGCAACTTCGCGTACTTCGTTTGTGTTGAACGACCAGACAAAGGCGTCACAGAACCCCACCTTGATCAATAAAGCTTTCCTGTTATATTCGCAATATCCAGATTGCAATCTTAGTTCCTTGCTTGTTCTTCGTTTGCCTGCAGGAAACAGACCTTCATGGTCAGGTTGATCGTGCTCCGGCGTGGTCAATAACCTCTCGAAGTTGGTTTAGCCATTGCTAAGGCGCGACGTCCTCGCACGTTCGTAGTCGGATTGTCAAAGTTGACTTCCTCCAAAACGATAGCCACCATCTCATCGAAAGACGGGACACCTTTGCCTCTATCAGTGCGACTTCCTCATGTCATGACTTACCAATTTATAATGAATATGATGATGAGCATGTTGAATTGCCTAGTTGTAATGCTATGCTCCATAGGATATCATGTGAAAATTCTATTGGTCACGTCATGTTTGATGATCCTTTAAACTTGTCATATGCTATGAGTGAGATCTCCCATATTGCATCATTTCAATCTCAACATAGTAACTATGCATGCCCCATTAAAATAAATCCCATTTGCACTTATGGCATAGATGACGAGATGATGTTCATTGGCTTTTGTTTTTCATGTGATGATATTGCCATACTTCCTTTACATGATTTGCGCAATTCATCTACTATGCCATGCCGTGATCACATAGAAACAAATATGCTTTGTTTTGGATGTTGTCAATATTCTCCACGTGATGTTTCCACTAATTCTCATGAGGAGACCCTCATAGTTTCCTCCTACATATTAGGAGATTATGATGCATTTCATACTTTGCATGATTCCCATAATTGCTTGCACCATATGCATTCCACGCATAACAATGCTCTAGATATTTCCCTTGATGCAATACACAACTTGAGTCTCCACTATGCTATACATAACAACAAACCTGTCATGATGGATGACATGTTTCTTTACCATGCATCTCATTTATTTGAGCATTGGATATTTTGTGCTAACCAACACAAGCACGTGTGCATCATGATGGATGATGTGTACATATACCACGCACACACAATTTTTCCTTTTCCTTTGTTTTGTGTAGGTACTCACGTATACTCGTCAACCTCACAATCCCATGAGTTGACGAAACGAGTCTTGAGAGCAACAACGATTTGGGATCCCGTGGACTATCCTTACCACCATTCCCTTCGCGCAAGAACTACGCGCATCTCTTCTACTTAGCTCTCACACGGCTAGGGCTATATATCACTTGTCACCTTATGCCCATTCTATCGTGTTCACTTTGCATGTTACGCCTCTTTACATGACTTTGCCATGCAATTGTGACCCTTGCTTCCATTTACCCATGATTCACAATTATGCTACTTCTATGTGTATTTGCATGCTCGGTGGAGATCCTTGTTGCTATTGCCATGTTTACCATGTGCCACATGCTATTGATGCTTGTTGTGTGTGGAGAGTCATGATGTCCCATTGCTATTTACATATGGCCTCTCGCCAATACATTGATGATATTTTGCTCATATCTTGCCTTCATGTTTGTGATATGTCTTGTGCATTATTCATGACCACTATTTGCACACATGACACGATTGCCATGATTACCTATAGTACGTTGCATCTTTGCACTACTAGCTTGCACCACTTGATCGCTATGATTGCTTGTGTTCTAGGGTGGAGACCCTAAGCGTAGATCTTTCATGAATTGGAGGGGAATCCACGAAGAACGCGGAGAACACGAAGAACAAGAGGGGAAATCACAAGAGGAAAACACTCAAGAACAAGTCCAATCACACATCCACTAGACTAACAATCACACAAGATCCACAAAGGTACAAGACCAACAAAGGGAAAGATACAACGTAAAGTTCATCCCAAATCCAAAGGAGATGAGGTCTTGATGATCCTATGATGGGGATCCTTCTCCAAGATGAGGCCTTGATATCCACAAGAGGATCTTCTCCAAGAGGAGGGCTTGATCTCCAAGAGGAGCTTCTCCAAGAGGAGGTCTAGATCTCCAAGAGGAGGAAGATGAGCAAAGCTCTCTTTTTGTCTATCAAATACTTTGCTAACCCTAAAAACTGAGAGGATCACAGAATATATAGTCTAGGGGCGAAGGGGTATGGGCCTCGGTGGTTACATGGGCTTTTTAGCCCAATTCGTAGCAAAACTGGGCCTACCGGACAGTCCGGTGCTAAGGACCGGACAGTTCGGTGAGTACAGATCCATTTTCGGGTGCCACCGGACTGTGTGCTGTGGGGACCGGACTGTCCGATAGTGCGATCTCTGTGCGGCCGGGCTGTCCGCTGTGGGGACCGGACTGCCTGGTAGTGCAATTTTTGCACACTTCGTTTTCTTCATCTTGACACCTCCGGTCAGCTCTTGGGTCTTGGGGTCCTTCTCCTTGGCCTCAGGGAAGCTTCCTAGCTGCTTGGTGGTGGTTGCCCTTGTACCTAATGATGCACAACGTTCCATGGTGAGGTAGCACCCAAGTCCAATGGATATTCATGTAAATCTCAAAGAGGAGCGGGTTCACCTTAAGTCTGGTAGGTCCACTTGGGGCTTGAGGGGCTATGAAGGTGTACATGGAGATCACTGTAGGATGCTCCACATCATCCGCTCCCCCTTGGGAAAGATCCGACCTCGGATCGAAAACCAAATCACCATGGGAAAGAGATGGCTTCGCCGTGTAGGAGTGGACGATCACCCAATACTCATCATCTTCAAGCTCGGAATGGGCATGCTCCAATGTCGCACCGTCTAGTGATTCCTTCAAAAGGAGCAAAAACAACAAACACTTGGAAAACAAATGTGGTTACGTGAGGGCAAAACCAATCATTCAAGAGGTGATTCACCACACAAGTGTCGTTATCAAGCATAGCATACGGTTTGACAAAGGATTGTGACATGGCATGTAAGCATATCAAGCGAGCACAAGCAAAGATATCATGGGGACAAGCATGTAAATGTGAGGTTGTGATGCAAATATGTGTGACAAGATAATAAGCATCTACCTCAAGGTCATAGCAAGCATTCAAAAATTTCTCTATGGAAGGTCTATGGTAGGCATATGAATCATTCACAAAACCAAAGAAGATGAGATGTCTAAACACATGGGTCAAGTGCAAGACAATCCAAGCATAATGTGAATAGGGTCTAGTGAATATAGAGTGGCACTTAACACAATAAAAAGAGCAATTGTTCATCATGTGTGAGGCAATTAAGCCAAGCATGTAGCAATCAATGGGACATGGCATATGTGAAGAAATGATATTGTTGCAACCAAACATATGATAGGAGCAAGTGATCCAAGAATTGGATGCAACACACAAGGCACATATATCACGATGCATGGAACAGTGAAAATGACAACTCGAAGCAAGATCTCTAGCATGTGCGCAATGAAGGGGTCCAAGATGACAAATAAGTCGCATGGTGCAAGCAACACAAGTAGTATGATCCACAATATTCATGCTCATGGTTTTGGGTTTTTCGAAAGAGAATGATATCACCTCGAAAGCGTGTCCTTGTGCGTCCTTCACAATGCCGAAGCACAAGCAAGTGCGATGTAGAATCATCGTGGTAGAAGGTGGTTCGCTCTCAAGAGATCGAATGGTCAATTCACGTGACGTGGAAGTTGACACAATTTCCAAGTATCCTACACATGCACAAAACAAAACAAAGAAAGTATGCGCATGGTAGATAAACACATCATCCATCGTGATGGTTCTCTTCTCTTGCACGTAATCATTAGAAGCACAAGTGCATGAACAATATGATGCAACAATGGCTATATTCATGGCACTAGGTATATGGTGCAAATAAGGAAGGCAAGCATGCTTCACAAGAAATATGTCAAAATCTCCAATTATATGTGAGAATGCTATGGGGGCAATCTCATGAGGAAGACTAAAAGCATTGTTGCACTCAATACATGGAAAATCATCTAGCATGAGAGAGCCAACATATGGAGATATATGGCAAGAAGCAATGACAATCATGTGTAAAGCATGTAGATGGTTGTCATCAACTGCATGAAATGAGCAAGTATGAATCATCGGTGATGCAACATAAGCAAGCATAGTAATCAAGTCGTGCAAACTAGTGGAGCGAATATGCAACACACTAGAGGAAATCATGGCAATCATGTCATGTGAGCAATTAATGGGCATAGGCAATGCACATGACATATCGCAAGCACGATCACAAATCAAGATCAAAGCATGATCATAAGCATTGGGCACAAAGTAAACATGGCAAGAACAAGCAATATCTCCACCAAGCTTGCAAATACACATACGGGTACTAGAATCAATCATCATGTGTAATGCAAAGCATGGGTCACAAATGCATGGCAAAGGCATGCGAATAAGCATATCATGCAAAGTGAACATGGCGAGATGGGCATATAATATGTAATGGACAATAACCCATAGCCAAGTGAGGGACATGTAGAAGAAATGCGCGAAGTCTTTGAGCGAAGGGAGCGGTGGGAAAGACCATCCTTGGGATCCCAAGTCATCGTTGCTCTCTAGAGCTCGTTTTGTCAACTCATGGGATTGTGAGGTTGACAAGTAAGCATGGGTACCTACACAACAAATACACAAACGGAATAAATTGAGTGTGTGCTAAATGTACACATCATCCATCATGACGTGTATGTGCACGTGTGAGTTAGCACAAGATAAGAAATGCTCGAAGAAATTTGATGCATGGTATAAGAACATGTCATCCATCATGAAAGAATAGTTGTTATGTATAATACGATGGGGATGCAATTTGAGCATACAAATATATGGCACATCAATAGCAGGATCAAAATCTCCTAACATGTATGAGGAAACTATGGTGGTCTCCTCATGAGCAATATTGGAAACATCATATGGAGAAAATGGAGAACATCAAAAACAATGCATAACCGAAGCTAGGTGGTCATGGCATGGCATATGAGATAAATGATGCAAAGGGAGCATATCAATATCATCACAAGAAAAACAAATGCCAATAACCATGGGCTTGTCATATATGCCATATGTGTAAATTGGGTTAATTTTAGTGGCATATGCATAGTCACTACGAAGAGATTTCAAATATAACATATTGTTGAGCTCCTGCATAGCATATGACAAGTCAAGCGGATTGTCAAACATGATGTGACCTAAAGAATTGTCACAAGAAATCCTATGTAACATGGCATCACAACTAATAGACTCCACATGAGAATCATCATACTCATCATAAATGGGCAAGAAATCATCACATGAGGAAGTCGCACTATCATGAAGCATGGTAATAGATGGATCAACATCATGCAAGCAATCAATGTCAAGAATGTCCACTAGTGGGACTAGAGCATTACCTTCACCTATGTTACCTTGTTCATGCCACTCAAGTGGTGTAGGTGAGGTGGGAAAGACCAAATGGTGGTCATCTTCATCTTGATGGAACCATGTGGGGGGTGCATCATATTCCACCATGGCCATCGTCTTGTCCAAAGGGAGGACGAAGTCGTCGCGAATCGGTGCGTCATCATATATGGGACCTAGCACCAAATGAGAAGACACAATAGAGGTAGAGGTTAAGTCGTTAGAAATCATAGTGGCCTCACATGCCCTATCAACTATCACACTCTCTCTATGTGGTGGTTCACTCACTCCCCCAAAATAGGTGCACTCAAAGTCACATATGGTGGAGTCACTCATCTCACTCAAGTGGTGGGGGTTGTGGCTCGCCTCACATGGGAATTGGGGCAACACATCATATATGGGGCTAGTGGTGAAGTCACTCTCACTCTCAATATGGTGGCACAATTCACTCAAGTCATCACCCGTCATCGTGGTCGAAGGGAAAATCCCATGCTCAACCATCTCGTCATCGTCGTCATGGATGAAGGCCGAAGATGGCACATCATCACTCTCACCTCCAACGATGGAAGCGTCATCCTTGCTCGTCACCATGTCGCTTGCCTCTAAAACTTGGTCCTTGAGAGTCTCCGTAGTCGTAGTCATCGCCGCACCGTCTTCAAAAAGAGTCATGGGAGACTCGGCATCATCAATGCCACAAAGAGGGATGGCGGTGAAGTCGAACTTGGGAGCTTCATCTTGGTGGTACTATCCTCATGCTCATTGTCATGGAGCTTGGTCGTCGAGAAGTGTGTTTGGGGTGGAGAAGCCTTGGCCTTCATGAGTTCTTGTTCTGCCTTGAGAGCACCAATGTAGTAGTCGTCGAGGGACTTGTAGTTCTCGAGGAGGATAGTCTTGGAAATGTCGTTCTTCAATCCCATCATGAAGTTGAACTTCATCGAAATAGGGTCGTCCACGCCGGCTCGTCGCAAGGCAATCTTCATCTCCTTGAAGTACGCGTCGATGGACTTGGATCCTTGGATGGTGTTCTCCAATTAGCGTAGAAGTTGTTCCGTGTAGGTTGGAGGCACGAACTCTCGCCGCAAAGCTCTCTTCGTCTTGGGCCAACTCATGTCGTAGCTCTCCAAAGGTGTGTGAAGCCACCATGTGGACGCGTAGTTGTGGATGTTTCTTGAGGCGCACTTCACTTGATCTTCAGGAGGAACTTGATGTAGCTTGTGGTAGTCATCCATTAGGTGCTCCCATGCAAGATACTCCTCGGGTTCTTGAGTCCCATAGAAAGGAATCTTGTGGTCAGTGTCGAGGTCGTAGTAGCTCGTGGAAGTCGCGGACTTGAGCTTGGGGAGCTTCTCTTGAGCATAGTCTTGGGGTGATTGTTGGTGAAGATGTCGTATGTCCATAGGCGAAGATGCCTTGAAGTCGTTTGGCGAAGATGCCAAGGGAGATGGTGAAGTCGTTGAGCGGTTGTTGGTGTTGAGCTCTTGACCTTCACGTTCTTGTCGGTGTTGGTGTCGATGCTGATGTGATCTTGCCGGAGATGGTACCTCGGAAGCATGTGCACTAGAGCGTCTTCTCGAAGATGAGGACATCTCTTGTAGGACTTGATGAGGGCCTTGATCTCTTCCATTTGAGCATGCATCTTGGCGTCAGTGGATTTTTTCGTGGCATCGAACACGTCGTTGTTGTTGTAGACCGAAGGTGAAATGCCTTGCCTATCCATCACAAGACTCGAGTAGAGGTGAGTAGGAAATGAGATAAACAATACCAAGTTACCTCTTCCCAAAGTTGAGGACGTATCCTGTTTCACTCCATGTGAGATGAAAGAATAGTGGAATTGGTGAGGATAGTGGCACAAAAATTTGATGCAAAATGTTAGCAAGAGTCAATAATGTTGAAAGAGATTCACAAATTCGCAAGTGAAACAAGTAGACCAATAGCAAAGAAAGGCACACGGAAACGCACACACGGATAGATAAATGGGGCCGTGCAACCAAGGAATGAGCACAAAATGCGGAATCCACAGAAAACACTCGTGTTGCACAACTCAAGAGAGACGCTAGCACGATTGCTCAATAGGCGGATATGACACGTGTGCACAACCTAACAACTTCTATCCCAAGTATGCTATTATGTATGGTTCCCGGTGTCTCTCAAGATGATCCAAGATGATCGGATATAACAATCTTATATGCAATGTGGTATGATGCTATGGCTATTGCTTATAAGCTCTTTGTTTTCTCTTTGCTTAAAAGCTTACTCTCTTCTTCTTTTTTTTGATATGGCCACAATGCACAAACCAAGATAGCAATTGTGTATATGCGGGAACAAACGTGTGATAGAAGGGATGATACGATACCAAGATGATACCAATATGATATGGTATGTATGCAATGGAAGGTGTAGATCGATGATCACTAATGTGCACAAGTAACGTTGCCGACAATACTCAAATGGCTAGTCTCGGTAGGCAAGTGACGCAAAATGGCTAGGGGTTACAAAGCAATGGCAAGAATGAATGTACAATGATGGGATACCACGATACCAAGATGATATAGAGGTTATCGTTCTTGCTTACGGTTACGTTGTCAAAATGGGGAAGTGGTCAATGTCGATGAAGACCTCATGGCGATGATGAGTGGCAGCGTTCTCGATGTAGAACCGTTCCTAATTAGCCGAAACACCTTAGGAAACGGAAAAACCGCAAACTCAAAATCTCAAATGTCAAATGTCAAATGGTGGTAGCGGAATGCGTTGATGGTTCCGGAGTTGACAATGTGGAAGTGGCGGTGGCGGTTGATGAAGAAGCAACCGTCCCTAAGTAGCCTAAACACCTTAGGAGACTCAAGCCACCACTCAAGCAACCACAAATGCTATATGGATCAAAATGGGTTAGGTTGCGGAAAGCTATGGTGGTTTAGCGGATGATATGGTGGAGGGTCTAGGCAAAGATGTCAAAATGTCAAAAGATTTATGGAGTCAAATGTTGTTGGTACATATCTAGATGGATGGGGAATGTCAATAGCTACACAATGAGCTAAAGAACGTCAAAATCGGATTCTGGATGTGGAAGATATGATCGAAACAAGAAATCAGCCGAAGCAGTTTTTGAACTAGCGGGTAGTCCGGTCCTGGGTAGCGGACAGTCCGGTCTTCATCCGAAAACCTTCTGAATCGAGCGGACAGTCCGGTATTGGGGAGCGGACAGTCCGGTCCAAAGCGATTTTCCTCCTGATGCGAGCGGACAGTCCGGTACGGGGGTCCGGACAGTCCGGTGCGGGTTGGGAAGGCACGAAATTGAATTTTTTGGGCAGAAACGGATGATTTTGGGGTCAAAATTGAGGAGATTTCGTGGATGGAAGGTGGGAAAACTTGTGGGGAAGCTAGATCCACTCGAAACACAACGAATCCATGGATCAAAATCAACAAAACATCATCAAACCAACAAATCACAAAAAATGGGGCTATTTTTGGTGGGGATTTTCGGGTTTTAGGACGATATCAAGCAAAACAAGGCTAGAAAATGGTGGGGGAGACTCCAAATTCGTGATCAACATGGCTCATGATACCAAGATGTTGTAGGGTGGAGACCCTAAGCATAGATCTTTCATGAATTGGAGGGGAATCCATGAAGAACGCGAAGAACACGAAGAACAAGAGGGGAAATCACAAGAGGAAAACACTCAAGAACAAGTCCAATCACACATCCACTAGACTAACAATCACACAAGATCCACAAAGGTACAAGACCAACAAAGGGAAAGATACAAGGTAAAGTTCATCCCAAATCCAAAGGAGATGAGGTCTTGATGATCCTATGATGGGGATCCTTCTCCAAGAGGATGCCTTGATATCCACAAGAGGATCTTCTCCAAGAGGAGGGCTTGATCTCCAAGAGGAGCTTCTCCAAGAGGAGGTCTAGATCTCCAAGAGGAGGAAGATGAGCAAAGCTCTCTTTTTGTCTATCAAATACTTTGCTAACCCTAAAAACTGAGAGGAGCGGGGAATATATAGTCTAGGGCGAAGGGTGTAACATCCCAAATTTTCAATTTGGAATGTTATGCATTAGATCATCATTGCATAGCATATTTTATTGCATTTTGGCAAATCCTCGAAATCCTAAGCAACTCAAGGACCCTAGGAGAGAGTTGGGGATTTTTCGCGGTTTTCATATTTCATTTTTATCAAATAATAAAACGAGGATTTTTGGTATTAATTATTTTTCTCTCCGAAAAATATTTCATATTAAAATAAATGAGAGGAGAAAATATGACTTCTCCAAAATAATTGAAATATTGGAGGAAAAATATTAAAATCAAATATTTGATTTTATTCGGATTTTAATTGCAATTTTAATTGCATTAGAAAAATTGCACGTTTTCAAAACTGCATTTTTGGGCCAAGAAAATGTTCATCTCGTTCTAATTATTTTAATTAGACTGTGAAAATTTGTTTTGGCATTTTTGGATTTCTATTTATTTTTCTATGATTTTTTTAGGTTCGGCGAAATTATTTAAAAAAAAATCGCGAAGCGCGCCGCCTGGGCCGAAACCCAGCCGACGGCCCAGCCCAGCCCCGCGCCTCGTATCCCTCCTGGAGACCGAGCCGGAGACCGCCGCCGCCCCGAGTGCCACTCGTCGCCGCCGCCCCTTGCCCCTTCCCCAAGGCAACACCCCCCCTCCTTAAA